>NC_056732.1:1152032146-1152189646 GCF_019279795.1 Protopterus annectens | reverse complement strand
ATGGTGACCACTCCTGACTTGGATGCCATGCCCTTGCTTACAAGTTGAGTAACACAGTAGGATTTTCTTACTAACTTAGACATGTTGGCCAAAGGTTAGGTTACTGTCTACATGAGTTCCCATATCCCTGATAAGTGAATCAACTTTTAAGAGTGTTTCAATGATGACATAGTTACCTGGGGTAGCAGACTTTCCAAAAAGTACTATAATGGATTTCTGAGTACTGAGTTTTATGCCAGGTGTTTGTATGTATAAAACCTTCCTGAAGGGTGTTCCCATTCAGGATGGATTCAATGGCTGCTCCCAGTTTGCAATCATCTGCAAACTTTGTTAGCCAGAGGCCTTTGAAATTGACTTTGACATCTGAGAAGTAGATGGCAAAGAAGAGTGGGCCTATCACAAAGCCCTGGGGGACTCCAATGCAGACTGGCCTCTTTGTGGAGGTGGGCTCACTGATTCTAACCTCCTGGGTCCTATCAGTGAGCCATCTAGCTAGCCAGTGTGTTATAAAGGGGTTTATACCTAGTTCTCTACGTTTGCTGTCAGCGTTCGAGTAGGGTATTGTATTATATACCTTAGCCAGATCTAGGTGGGCAATATTCACCATTTTCCCCCTCATCTACTGGCTTAGTAATCTTTTTAAAGAAGTGAAACAGATTCAGTAAGCATGGCCTTCCTTTGGTAAAGCCAAACTGGGATAGATTTTTTTAAGTATTAAGTGGTTGCCAGTAAACTTGAGACAATTGCTACATTATCTCAAGATGCTCATACCCACCAGCTTGCTACAAGTAAGTTAGGAAATTGACTATCCATTCTGTTCAGTCCTTTGATTGGTGAGCTACAAAGAAGTGGTGTATTCGGGTTAGAAGGCTATGAAGGGTGATTTGTTTATGCAGACTAATAAAAGGTGCTTTATTAGGGCAGATTATGCTAAACAGTGTTAAATTCTACTAACTTTTATGTTTATACAATACTGATTTCTACTAAATCTTTAGGTATTGCCACTCAATGCCCAGCTAGCTGCTCTAAGCTTGTCAGTGCACAGGGTATTTGCACTCTATTGCTGGTTTACAGGTTACAGTTTTATGGACTGTTCTACAGAGCAAATTTGCTTTCTAGGTTTTTGCTACTGTACAGAGCACTGCTAACTCGCACAAGCATGAAAAATATATAGTAGAACAGAAAAAAACAGAAAACTAAATGCTGAGCCCTCTGGCTAATAAAATGAATACATTATGAGTCATTTTGAGTATTTCCCATTTTAGATAGACCAGATAAACACCTCGTGTCACATGATGAATAAACCCAGTCATCCTTATGTAAAAACACAGTAGAAAAGACCCACAGGTGCAAAGCTAATTCAAACCACTTCAATATCTAGCTGAAACACCCTTGCAGAAACTAATTTCAAAACAGTAAAAGTGAGAGGAAGGGCAATTATTTTTTTAAAAAAAATATATATCATATCACTAAAAAACATAAAAGCAGTAAACAAAAGTGATCACTCAAAATAACAAGTGAAATTTAACAATCAGTGGTGCTTAACTTTGTCTGGATGGCACTGAATTCAAGAAAAACACTTCTGGAATGCAGGCTAACAGTACAAGTTTTGCTAAGCTCCAGGAAAATAAACAGGATATGGTAGGTAGTAAAGGAGGTTTAATCAAGAATAATACTGGTTTGCTGGGTGGGTACTCAGTATCCTGGGTCTATGGAAAACAATGAGTGGCAGGACTGTATAAATAACTTATACAACAGTCAACAGCAATGAAAGAGGGGAGAGAGCTACTCTGGAAATCAAGCAATCTTTAGGGGTCTTATAAAACAACTACAAAAGCAAAAATGTAGGAGACTTGGAAAATTTGCAAGGAATAAGCAGGCCAACTACAGAGGCTAGCAATCAAATAAAGGCAGTATTGGAGCTCTTACAGAAAATGTAGCTTAATGTGTTAGTAGGGGATAGGGCAGATGAAGAATGCAAGCAGGTAATTGATAAGCAGAATATAAAAGCACTGGAGACAACTCTGTCACTACTAAACTTCTACTTTAGTTTAAGGTAGCATACTGTGCAGAGATTTACCAGTAACACTTTTTATGGAAAATAATGCAGTAATAAATGATTAAGGCACAGATCTGGTAATAGTAATATGCAGTTCTGTCACAACTGAGAAATAAACTACAAGACTTTAGCCTAACAGGGGTTAAAATTTAAACAAGTAATTCTACTTGTGGAAATAGAAGCGCAGAATAATGCAGAAACACAATCTTCCCATAACTGCTAATTAAAATACAAGACTAAGGTCCCAGAACAAACTAAAAATATAATCAGATTGAACAGAACAGAAAAATGCAAATGAGTATCACCACATAGGACAAGCAGAATTAAAATAATTAAAATCATTTAATTCCCTTTCCTTTTTGATGAAAAGGTGGTTACTCACAGTTCCACACCTCTCCAAGTCCTGGATAAAAGATGCTGGGCGGGGCTGTTCTTTGCTGTAAATGGCTAGGTAGAGAGGCATCCAATGAGATAAAGGTAATACAGAAGCTCTTTCAGAAACTTTAGCTTAATGTGTTAGTGGGGGATGGGGCAGACACAGAATGCTAATATGTAAATGATAAGCGGAATATAAAAGCAATGAACCACAAATGGGTGCAGAGACAATTCAATCACTGTTGCAGTGGTGGCTCGTGCTATATGACTGCAGGACTGCAGCCCTCCCACCTAGAAAACAAAAAAGTAAAGAAAATAAAAAAGAACTATACAAAAAAATAAACATGTTAAATCACAAGTCCCAGAACTAAACTTCTTCTCTGCGCATGCACACTGGAACACTCACAGACTAAACCTTTCCACGCATGCACACTGGAACACTCAGACTGCTTTGTCAGCAGTCCAGAGAGGGGGAAAGGCATCCCTGCCTCACAGATGCCCAGCAGTCTGTGTGGTGACAACCGCACAGAACAGAGGCACTCTGGACTGCATCACCTGCAGGCTGGACCAATCGAGGTATGTTTTCAGCTCCTGGACCAATCGGGGTGTATTTTGAGCTCTCACAGGCTAGTTTTAGCATGAGAGCTAGCCATTAACATGAGCGGGACTTGAATGTCTTCATTGCGGATGGGTAGAGAAGGGTCTTCTGGAATTACAGATAATATGCGCGGGTCATGAATGCTCTTCATTACAGATGGATGTTATGGAGGTGGGCTCGATGTAGAAAAGGGTCTTCTGGAATTATGGAGGTAGAGAATCATCTTACAGAATGGTGTATACTATACAGCGATTTTAATGCTTATTCCATTGTTAAACACATAAACCAGTGGTGCATAAATTTCTCTTTCCAAAGCTGACCTGTATGCTTTGTTTAATTAAGTGTCTTATAAAGAGTAACATAGTTTGCAAGTAGAGACTGAGAAAATCAAACCTAGCTCTGCAGGATGCACGCTGTCAGTAGACTATAACTTTACTCTTCTGAGGTAGACTGACGTCCATTATAATTATTAACTCCCTGATGTTGAAGAAATGGTTAATGACTGCACTGTTTACCTGTCTGTGTACTCTCCAGCATAAAACATAGTGAGCTGACACATCTTTAAAGTTTAAAATGGTTAAACATACACCTGTAAAAAATGCATATTCATTTATTTATTTAAATTCATTGACTGGGGTAGAGCAGTAACTTCAGAGAACCGATGTCAGCCTCAGCCCAGGAGTAATGCAAAAAAGAAACAAATCATTCATCGTCATTAAGTACATAACTTAAATGTGTCATTCACTGACTATAATTGTCTAATGTACATGAAATAAAATATATATTATATATTATAGCAATCAAAGCAGTATTCAACTGCAGTCAAGGTTTTGTAGTTACAACAGGAAATAAGCATTTACGAATTCTATGTACCAGAGTCTTGAAAATAAGGTTCCTTAAACTTAACATGAATGTAAAAAGGAGGAAGAAAGAACCCACGGAGAAACAAGGGGTGGGCACTGTATAGACTGAAGTAGAAGTGGAAGGAGATAAAGACAATAATGAGCTAAACTATCTGATACTTTGTTAGGAAAAAAAATGTGCATATTTTAGATTGTATTTATTAGGAGCTGATGCTGTAGAGGTTCTTTAAAGCACATAAGTGATGGCTGTGTTTTAAAAAGATTACATTATGTAGCTTTTAGAAGGCATTTTCTAACACTTTCCCCTACATTCAGGCTAATGAGTGAAATCTCTAATAGATGGTGGGATGGATTACCAGACTAGAGACAGTAGTCCCAAAAAGCTATTGTTACTGCATTGTTTGTCTCTGTAAGGGGTAGGGAGACAGGGGACATGATATGGGTGAGACCTAAAATTCTGTATTATTTCCATTCCTGTGAATGTTAACAAGTTATGTGAAGGACTTCAGATTAAGAAGTTTAAAGGGGGGGGACTTAGCAGGAGTTCAGCCCTTTGTTAGGCTGAAAGTCAGTTGGCTTTATTTCAGACTAAGTGATGGTGTTCTTTCTGTTCTAGGGAAGTTATTTGCTGAATTATTAGGCTGTCTTCAGAGGTCCTGGTTATAACTGCCACTGTGCAATGTAGTTACACTTGTGCCTACTTAATTCTTTTGCCTATAGTTTCTCTTTCTGTGGGCACAAAAGATGTGAAACACACACACACACACACACACGCACACACATAAGCAGATATTATATATATATATATATATATATATATATATATATATATATATATATATTGTTTTCCATCTGTTCTGTTCCTCATAAAATCTGTAGTTTATGCATTTTTGTTTGCTTCCACAGTCAGTGGTGCAGTGGTAGCATTGTTACCTGACAGCTATAGTTCTTTGGTTTGATTCTTGGCTGGGGTGCCTTCTGTGTGGAGTCTGCATGTCCTCTCATCTTACAAAGACATGAGTCTGGAGTGTTTCTCCCTGGGCCTGTGCTGAAAATTGGCTTTTGTTACAAATCAGACTTTCCTGGTTAAATGTTAAATAAATAAAAATGACATGCATTTGAATTTCAGACTTCATATTCTTCAGAAAGTACATGGTAACACAAAACCTTTTATTCTAGCAATTTTCTAAGTTTATAAGATTGATATTTGAAATTTGTTCCTATTTTTTGGACTGTATTTCCCCATTATTGGCTTCATCCAGGTTTTTTGTGCTAAGATTGAGAGCTATGGTGAAAACTGAATTCACTGAATATGTTTGGGGGCTGTATTCTCCCGTTACTGGATTTGTCCAGGTGTATTTTGCTAAAAGGTTGAAAGCTATGGTAAGAACTGAATTCACTAAACGGTAGCCATTTAAGTTTCAGTCTTCTTCTTTTTCACAAAACAGCTGATTTGGCAGAGTAGTATGTTGCTCTGACTGTTTTGCACAGGGTCCTAGGTTCAAGACTTGGCAGTGATATGTCTGGTGGTAACACGGCATTTTATTCTAGCAACTTTCCAACATTATACAAGCAATGTTTAAAATGTGTCCCTGATTTTTGGGCTTTTGTCCCCCCCCCCCAATAAATGTTGGCTTTTTCCAGATTTCTTGTGCTGCAAAGTTCAGAAATACAGCTGAGTGTCAAGTAGATTTTACAAGGAGCTGAGAGCTGCAGGGTAACAAATGATCAGTGCTGCTTATGCTGAGTCTGTTCGCATTGTTAATAGCACAACAGATTACTTGCTTTTGATGCAGAAGGCTGTGGGTTCTACTCCCACAGTAAGTAGTTGCATTGCTGATACTGTACTGTGTTGTAAAGGGGGGTGGATGCTGCAGTCCTTTTTTGGCGAAGATACCTAGTAACTATGAACCTGTTATCAGTTTGCTATCTATTCCTTATTGCAATATTACTAGCTTAACATTTTTTAATGCAACATAGGCAATTTATTCCTCAATGGAAACGGGCACTGTTATTTGTAGACGTAACAATGAAATCTAAAGTTGTTTACTAGCAGCAACCTCTTCATTAGTTACAGATTTCTTTAATGTGGAATCATTTAGATGACTTTTACTACTTCAGAGATTGTGCATATTTACTGATACTGGTGGACTGTAGAAGTTTGAGTAGACTTTTATTATGGAAATGTTCTGAATTGGGCAGTTTTGTCATTATTGGTGCATGCATTTTGTTTCATTGTTTACTGGAAAAATGTTAAAAACAATAAATTTAAAATGCCCTCTAACAACTGTACTGTATTGTACAAAGAATTTAATTTAATACAATCAGGAAGGTGTATTAAAGAGCATGTGTATGCTTCTTGTGCAAGGGGCCTATGATTTGAAAACAGACCAAAGTTAATCTTTATCTGCCACTGGGAAAATGTATTTTCTTCGAATGTGGGTTTCAATGCTGTTTCAATGAATGCAAGTTTCAAGGACAGAGAAGTTTTAATGCCGAGTCTATTTTTATTGCAAGACTGCATTGCTTTGTTTAGCAGATATTTTTATTAGTGTTTGTGCTGTAAAATGCAAAATAAAACTTTCAAATGAAATCCAAATCATTGCAGAAGTAAAACAGTATGCACATTACAGTGCTTATGATCAATGGGGCGAAATAACAAAGGAATGAGGCATTGGAATTGCTGCAGGGGGAGGCTCCATTCGACCATGATTTTGTGAGGGGGGAAGGGCAGCAAACTTAAGACAGCCCTGGCTGAACTATACCTCTCAACTGTCCAGATATTTGCAGAATGAATAGATTTTTGCTTCTTATTTTCGGTTTGTTCTTCATAAAATGTGTGTTTTTTTGGCAAATCATTTAGGAATAAAGTCACTAAATAATGACAGACATTAAGTTTCAGACATCATAACCCTCAGAAAAATGCATGCTAAAGCAAGACCTGTTATTCCATCAACTGTTTTAAGTTTATACAAGAGCAATTTTTAGTACTGTTTGTATGTTCCCCCAATATATTTGGCTTTGTCCAGATTTCCTGCATTAAGAGGTTGATAGGTACGTGCAAATAAATTGCTTTATAGAATTAGGAATATCCAAACCTCTCAACTGCCCCCAATGTTGGCTCAAAATGTTGCTCTCCCTCTAATAATCCCTCCGCAAAATAGGAATTTTGGAAGAAAACGTGGATGGTTTACAATTATAAATAACTGCAATGATCAGAGTTATAGATTACTTTTATTTCAGAATTGCATGTAGATTCTCTAATTTTGTCAGCTGCTCAAGTTAACAGTACTAATATTAAAAAAGTGTCCCTTCTTTGACAGGTTCCCAGCTGTATTGTGTGGCAATTTTATATTTTTCCATCACATTTTTGGTCGTTTTTTCATACAATTGTGGTTCTCTGGCAAATTGGTGGCAAATCATTAAAGACTGAAGCTGGAAAATAATGGCAGACATTTGAGTTTCAGATGTCATACCCATCAGAAAATTCATACTAATGCAAGACCTACTGCTATTCTACTATCTTTCTAAGTTTATAAGAGCAATATTTAAAAATTGTCCTTATTTTTGGCCCTGTCCCACTTTTATGTATGGCTTTGTCCAGATTTCTTGCTCTGAGGTTGAGCAGTATGAGTGTCAGAGCCATCACTGTCAGCCAGAGACATTTCAAATTGTGACGTACTTGTTGCACCCCACTCCCCCATCTAGTGACTCTTGATGTGTCCAAGCAAGGCAAGGAGCAATTGTGCAGTGTAAGTGTGCAGAGTATTCCCCCATCCAAGGTAGACAAGTACAGCAGTGGCTTTTCATCTGTCCTTGATTTTGCAGAATGTTCTGGTTTTCTATTATATTTTTATACTGTTGATTTTTGCTTCTAATTTTTCAGAAATTGCATGCTGTCACAGTGCCCTGTTGCTCTGTGTTTAAGTAGCAATGCCTTAATGACCATCAGGCAAGTTTGTTGGAGATTGTAAGATGAAAGTAAGCTTCAATAAGCATACTGTTAAAGAATTACCAACATTGAAAGCCTTTTTGTTGTTGCCATGCAAAGAATATTTACTTAACTAGATAATGTATAAGCCTTAGGTATTGAAATGCATATGACAATATTTGTAATAAAGGACAGGATTACAGTATTTTCAGAAGTTCATTACATTTGTTGGAGACTTGCAGTCATCTTTGCAGGCTTTACCCATAAACTAAAGAGAATGCCAATCTATCATGTGTGGTCCATAACTTGTGCAGTAATCCTATAAGTAATTTATCTTGAGCTTGTTTCTTGTTTGCTGTTCATTTTTTACTTTGATCATGTCTTCCCTGTGAAACAAGTAGATAGTTGTTGTCAGGCAGCAGGTCTTTTTTGGATAAGAAACATTTTTACAAATGGGGGTATCACAGATATTGCTACTTTCAGCATGTTACTTGGTAATTTTGTAAAGCTGAATATAAATTATAATTAGAATTGCAGTGCAAGGAAAAGTGGTTTGAGTTGAGTGCTGCTTGTTTTTATTATACTTGATTTTGACTGGCATTCCAGTAATATACTTAAAAAGTAATTTATTTTTCATGCCTCACAACCTTTATGTTTCCATCTTGATATTAAGTAAGCTGTCATGTAGCCAATGCATTGAAATATTTTTTTTCTTCTACACTTCATTTTGTCTTGACTGGACTCTTATAATGACAGTTTGTCACTCAGGGCAGTGTATTTAATTAAAGTTCCAGTTGTTGTGGTTTTGAACATAGCTCCACCCCTTTCTAGTTGTACACACCCCTTCCATTTGGCCCCACACATTCAGCTGTCTCCTGCAGCCCTCCTTTAATTTGAAGTCACCAGCCGCCACTGCACTGTTGAACTTCTACTATAGTTTAAGGCAATAAACTATGCAGAAATTTACCAGCAACACTGTTTATGGAAAAGAATACAGTAATAAATGATTAAGGCACAAATCTGGTAGTAGTAGTTGTACATAGTTCTGCCACAACTGTGAATTAAACTGCAAGACTTTGGCCCAGCAGGGTTTAAAATACACACAGCATTTACAGTTAATTCTAATTGTGAAAACAGAAGTGCAAAATAATAATAAAAATACAAGTCTAAAGTCCCAGAATAAACTAAAAAATGCAATCAGATGGAACAGAGCATAAAAGTAAGAAGTACCATTACAATACAGGTTACTATAAATGCACATAAATATTTAGGCAGAATTTAAATAATTAAGTGCCATGGACTAAAACTAAATGCCAAGAAATGCATAATAGTATCCTTTGGAAAATCATCCACCCCTGGTAACTATCATATTGACAACACACCCCTTAGACCTGACCCAGTAGTCAGAGACTCAGGGACACACATAGATAGTAATCTAGCCTTTGACCATCATGTGTCTACATTAGTGAGGAAATCATTCTATGCTGTGCAACTTATAAACAAAGCTATAGTATCTAAGTCCAAGTAAGTCATTGTTCTAATGTGTTCAGCATTCATCAGACCTATCATTGAGTACAATGCCCCCTCTGGTATGTACCTAACCAGGTATATCCAAAAATGAAATGGTCACAGAGCTTCCTCACTAAAAGAATACAGGGCATAAGTAAAATGCCCTATGCAGACTGCCTCAAGGCCTTATTCCTATATTATGTCTCCTACAGGCTTTTGAATGGAGATCTATGCCTGGCATAGAGGGCATTGTCAGACCTGACTCTGATGGACCTCCTAAATATCCACAAAACAAACAACACTGAATTACTCCTTCTAAAGACTTAAACCTTGCTTGTGATATAAACAGGACCTGCTAGAGTGACAAGTATGTATCCCAGGGAAAACCCATCTATTAGGCTACCCATCCATGTGAAGTAGAGTTCCTCCCTAACCCAATTCAAGTGCAACTTGGACAACTGGATGGGGAACAGGAAATGCATCCCTGGCATGGCACCTATGTCCCTAATGGACACACGCAACCTGTAAATGGTTCCTCTCCCAGACCCCATACTTGTAAATGTTTCATCTCCCAAACCCCTGCTTACACTTATCAAGGGTATCAAAACTTGTCAGAAATGTGGGATGCATGGCTGGGCTTAAAAAGGCCCTTGTGGTTTTTAGCCTAGTAAACACCTGTGAACCTATGAAGATGATTTAATTCTCTTTCCTTAATCATTATTTACATTGTTGGTTAAAAAGATGTGTGACAAATATCTCCTGTTAGACTTCTTAGGCTTGCTATCAATGAACAATATTAATTAGTGAATTTATATTTGACTTGATTGACATCACTGAAGAATTCAATGTCTCTGGCCTTAATACAGAGTGGTAGCATTAATAATGTGCCAAGAAGAAAGATATGAGGAATTTAAGAGCAAAACCAGCCTTCATTCAGAATCCATGTGTGTGTGTGTGTGTGTGTGTGTGTGTGTGTGTGTGTGTGTGTGTGTGTGTGTGTGTGAGATTGTCTATCTAGCTGCCTAAAAATAATGATTTGTGCGAAAAGCAAATACCAGAGAGTGGTGAAAAAATGTCTTAAGGGTGTATGGCCAAAGAATCTCATCTGTAAGTAGCCTGTGTGCAGCCTAGTCTGGGTGTAGATGTTGGAGACCCATTACTAGGACAGCAGCTTATGCTGTTGAGTCTGGATGTTTGTACTTTCATGTTATTACTTCACATTTGGTTGGCAGTGGTGGGATTCAAACTACATCACTATCAGCCTTCCTGATGTCAACATTTGGTTCATAGGCACATAGGTTCATAGTTATATATTAGGCTAATAATTACTGTGGTCTTTATAAACCTAGCCATGCAATCCAACCCAGTTGTACCTCTATGTATCTCGGGCATTTATTAGGAGGGGGTATGTTACTTAGGAAGTTTCTAGAGGTTATGGGTGGTATGCTAGTTTGGGTATTACTGTCAGTCTCTGTCTATAAGAGACGAGCATTACTGTCCACCTCTGTCTATTAGAGACATGAAGGCCACACCCGGGGTGACTTTCCAATTTCCCACCCATTGGTCAAAGCTACTCTTGAAAAAGGTTAGGTATGGAGTCTGCTTTCATGGATGGGGAGTCTGTTCCAGAGCATAGAGATCATCTGAGACACAGATCTGTCTCTCCAACATGTCTTATTTATGTCACAATCAAAATTTAAATTCTTGGATGTAGTGGTTTTGATGGTGTTCATTTTGTGGATGTGCAAAAGGTCCATCAGAGCTGGATCTGAGGATGTCTTGTATACCAGGCATTGATCACCTCTTAGTAACCTGTAGGAGACAGTTTCTAGAGATAGGGTTTTAATGAGATTGGTATAGAACAATGTGTTTATACCATGGATTCTCCATGTAAAGAACATTTATGGGTGTTCCAACTGTTATTAGTCTGATGTCTGGTCAAGTACATGCCGAATGGGGCATTATACTCAATGATGGGTCTGATAAGGGCCAGATAAAATAACAGTATGACTTCCTTGGACCTCAATACCATGCCTTTACTTATAGGTTGGGTGACATAGAATGATTTTCTAACTATCTTGACCCCATGTTGGTCAAAAGCCAGATTACTGTCTACATATATTCCCAGATCCCTGACTACTGGGTCAACTCTTAGGTGTGTATTATCATTGGGGTAATTAGCCTTGGTGGCAGTTTTCCCAAAAGGCACTATACTGTATTTCTTGGCATTGAATTTTATTCCGTGACATTGACACCAGTCATTTCTCTGTGTTAGACCCTATTGTAGGATGTTTGTGTCATGGAGGAGATCTATGATAGTCCCAAATTTGTAGTCATCTGCACACTTAATAAACCAAAGGCCCTTGACATTATCCTTTACCTCTGAGAAGTAGATGCTAAACAGGAGCAGTGCCAGCATGGAACCCTGAGGTACAATGCAGGTGACCAGTCTCTTAGTGGAGGTGGTAACACCCAACCTGACTTCCCGGGTCCTGTCTGTGATCCAGCTGGCAATTCACTGAGTTATATAGGGGGTTATGCCTAGTTTGGTGAGCATGTCAACTATACCTGAGTGGGGCATTGTGTGAAACACCTTATCCAGGTTCATGTAGGTGGTATGCACCATTTTCCCCTCATTATTTCCTTGGTGATCTTCTCAAAGAATTGCACCAGGATTAGTAGGAATGATCTTCCCTTGACACAGCCAAACTGGGCTGGGTCTGGTGATTGATGGTTACCTATGTCTTTGTTAATCATTTCCATAATAATTTGTTCCTTGGCTTTGCATATTAGACTAGTCAGACTAATAAGTCTGCAGTTTCCATGGTCAGTTATTTGTCCATCCTTTTAAGGTGTGATAACCATTGCAGTCCTCCATTCTCATGGTACAAGGCCTATTTTGATGCTATAGATGAAAAAAGCAGATATTCCATGGAGGGAGGCAGATAGGGAGTATGGTAAAGTCTGAGCTGAATTTGTCAGCCAGCAAACTCACTATGTCACTCTGTTCAGTGCCAGCGGCACCACTGACCGCCTGTTCAGCACACTGATCTCTGCTGCCTTTGAGGTCTGAGACATAGCCTTAGAAGGCCTTGTGGTTGTCATTAGTCTTTAAGGCTATCTTGACCTCAGAATTGGCATTGTTGGACTTAATTAGTCCTCGTAGTCTTCTGTTTAGTTTAATTAGAGTGTTCCTATCATTATGGGAGTTGCTCTTTTGATTTTAGCCATGACTTTTTTCTTTTTTTGTATATACTCTGTTAAGGTTAGGAGTCTATCAGTATGGTTTGTTTTTAAGAGTTTGTTTTGGATTTACTTCTAGTAAATACAGCAACATCTATGTAGACATTTACATGGTTGTACATGATCTCTTTGAACAATTTCACATAAGTTGTTGTTAACTCTAGGTTGGGAGGGAAACTATTGCTTAATAGTGTGTAGTTTTCTGGGGTTACATAGTTGATTTTTATTTTGAAGGAGACACCCTTGTGGTCCAACCTTACAAGTAAGGATGTGATGTGGGTGCAGCTCTCTCCTGTTATGGTAAGTACCAGGTCCTGTATGTTTGAATTTCTAGTGGGTGTGCACACTATCTGGTCAAGGGTGTCTGTGAGGAATCATTGTACCTGTAAGTATGAAACTCTGTATGTTGTTTCCCAGTCTATGGAGGCATAGTTAAAGTCTTTCATGAACAGGGTATTTGGTTTAATGGTGACAGTCTCCAGTGTGTCTAGATATGAGGTATGGGAATTTAGGGACATAGAGGGTGACCTATATCTTGCTAGGATACTGTATGGAACTTTGTCTATGCTGACTTCCACATGGATAAATTCCAGGGCATCATCCTGTTTAATCACATAGAGTTATGCTTGTTGCTAAGCTAGATTGAGAGTCCTCCACATTTTGTCTTTGTCTGTGCACCTGATGGTCTAAATGTATGGAAGGCACTGAAGCCTTGCACTGCTGGAATGCATTCTGTGGATTTAAACAATGTCTTAATAACAGCCCAGGTGTACTTATTCTCCAGAGGGAGGAGAGCTTGCTGGTTGTAGAATTTCTTGTTTAGGCTTGTAGTACTGAGCAACACTTTTAGGTTTCATTGGGTTTTATTTGCTATGTCAGTAGGTTTGTCAATTTTGCATTGCCTGGAAAAGGTTCTAAAGGGGAGGCTGATGTTTCAGTAAATATTCAGAATTCTAGGTTAGAAAAGTGCAGACCATCCTTTAGAAAGCAATGTGGTTTGTTAACCATGTCTTCTCATGCTGACAAATATTGAATCCCCTTGGAAAGACACCAGAAACTAAGCAAATTATTGAAGTCAGTTGTTTTTTGTTCATACTGTGGCATCATCATTGGTGAAGGTAGAATGCTCTTTAAAGCAAGGCACATACCTGCCTGAGACACATATTCAGACAGATTGATGATATCTATCCTCATATAGTCCTAGTCATTAACTTCCATGTGGACTATGATAGAATCATAATGGTACCTGTGGTGTAGTGACTTGAGTGTGTGTGTATAACTTCGTGCATGCTGGCTCCAGATAAGTAACTAACCATTACCTTCTCCTTGTTCATTCTGGTGAGTGGGGCATCTGTGTGTTGTATAATGGAGTCCCCTATGTCAAGAGTCCTGGGTAATTTGTTGACTTGCATTATGGGCTTTGCTCTTGGAGTTCCACTGGGGGTAGGAGTATGTATGTTGTGTCGCTTCTGGTGAGTGCTTTAGAGATTGCAGAGGGAAAGAGTTACCATTTATAGGCTTAGTAGGTCTTTCAGGTTTGGGAAGATTTCTTTATAGTGCCTTAGTATTGGTTTGTCTATGCATGTGGTGGACATTCTGAGTGGTCAATGTAGTGTGTGTTCTTAACAACCTTGCTTGTATGTGAGATTTTTACCTCCAGTGAAATTGTGTACATGCATCTCTCGTATACTAGGTTTGTTTTTTAAGGATGAAATGGTTGTCTGAGAACATGAGACAGTTGCTACATTGTCTATCATAATCATAACCAGTGTACCCAGAATACATATGGCTGTCTTCATTGGGTGCCCAAGTTTATTAGCACAACATGCACACATTTTGTTAACTTGTTACTGGTGGTACTGGATATAGAATACAGCTGTAGCATGTGGCATCCATATGAAACCCACAAATCATAGATAAAATACAGTATTTCAATGCACATGCAGGAATCCACAGTATCAGTGACACAGTCTATGTTTGCCACATTCAAAGCCTGCATTCCTGCCTTGATATGTCTGTGGAAAGTACTAGTTTGATCATACCAGGGGCTGTAGGACATTCCTGGTTTGTTGCATGGTACATGATATGGTGATGATGACACAGGCTAAGCAGCCTTATGACATGTATTATGTTAGATTGTGTAAACATGCATCCAACAAGGAAAGTGCATCAATGCCACCTAGTGATAGCAAGAGTGTAAGAGTGAAGAGGAATAGCAGTAAATGCCAGCAGCAATGGGCATGGCACACAGTGACAAATCCAAACCAGCAATGTCAATTCCAAAACTATGGGCCCTTGATGAGTACACATGGACAGTGCAGTGTCACATACAGCAAACATGATACATGCAGTATTAACTACAGGCCCTGCTGGTCAGTGTAAGTCAAGCCACGTTATGTATCAGTCATTCCCACATACACCACATAGACTACTGGGAGGAATGTGTCACAGTCATCATATATACAGCTGGCTAGGGACACAGTGAACATCCCTGTCCATGCACTCAGTGGATGGAAAAAGCACATTACAGGAGATACAAATGAGGGTCTCAAGGTGATATGTACACTGTGTCAAGGACAATTTCCTCCTGTGATGGGATGTGTACCACTCTCTGACCATGTCTGAGGGCTACTGTGCTTGCACATTGCATTAGGTCCCTTCCCACAGGGATGGTGTGTATCTTCAGAATCATGACCTGGATGTAGTCTGCTGGTGAGGTGCATTGCCCATGGGAGCTAGGTGTCATGACTGCCTGTAGCAAACAGGTGTGAGGTGTTATACACTTCTGGACAGAGAGGAGGATTGTGAACTCTGCAGAGGACCCGACACAGTCACCAAGGGTACATCACCTATCCTGATTTTGGATGACTCCAGTTTAGGCAGTGATGGTGGCAATGGCAGTCCTTCACAAACAGGAAGAGTTAGAAGTGTTGTGTTCCACTGTAGATACCATAACACAATGAAATAGGAGACATCCTCATGAACCCAAGTCAAAATGCATTCAGCTCCATGCTAGACTGGTTTGCAGTAGAATGTGCCTGAATGATAATCATATCATATCTGGTGATGCATCCCAAGTGCCAGCCTCATGTCAGGGGCCCTTGTTAATATGCGTTAGTGTATGGCACCCCTGAAAGGCAGTGGTGAGTATACCCACATCAGATGCAATGTGGTAATTTGCCATTGCAACTGTAGTGAGAACAGTGATGCTGTTTTAAAACAGACAGGATCCCTTCCTAAGTGACAATTGTAGGTGCTTTCACTATATAGCCACAGGAACACCTACTGTTGAGGCTAAACCTTCACCTTGCACATTGTGTGAAAGTCTACCTGGAGAAATATAGTTTTAATGTGTCAGCTGACTACATGCTTCTAAACTGCATGATTTTAAGTATAGCACTATGATTTTTTTGTCCTCATATTTAAAATTGCTCTTCCCAGATTTACTGACTTTCTTCATAAATACAGACATGTTTAAGGATATATATATATATATATATATATATATATATATATATATATATATATATATACTTTTTTTTTAAATAACTGAAATAAAGTAGTACAAACAGTCCTTTTTAATAGCTGCATATCTGAAGACCTCCTGTTCTGAAAAATAAGAATGTGCTTGTCTTTTGGTCTCTCTGCTATGACTTTTAAAATAAATGCTATGATTTATATTATTCAGAGAATGAGAGGCATGTAAGACTGTGACACAGTTATTTGCATGAGGGCCAAAATTATTATGTTGTTCTGCCCCAGACTCTGCAGGTGTTATAGTAGCAGTGCTCTATCTTGTGAATACACAACAAAACACACACCCAGGTGGAATCCTGTGCTAAAACAGTGTCCCTGAAGCAAGCATGCAAAATGTGTCCATGCAATATGCACCATAAACTCCTAATCCACCTCTGCTCTTCTGGTGGGGCTGTGTACCTACTGTCTATATATGCAGTTCAGATTCACAGAAATATCCCGTATGTGGTACTAATCAAGTGCGAGTATACCATACCTGCTTACCACGATCTTGCAGAGTATACTATACCAGCTTATCACACACTTGAAAGGTATACCATACCTGCTTACCACGATCTTGCAGAGTATACTATACCCGCTTATCACACACTTGAAAGGTATACCATACCTGCTTACCACGATCTTGCAGAGTATACTATACCCGCTTATCACACACTTGCAAAGTATACCATACCTGCTTACCACACTCTTGCAGCGTATATTATACCTCCTAAGAGCTGCCTATGGGTTGAGAAAGTGCTGCTTTTCTTCATAATACTGGTGTCCAGATATCTTGCATAGTTTCTGAAATCTGTATGGCTTAGCATACAGAATGATACACCCTAAAAGAATACAAATTTATACCACTGTACTGAAAACATAGGCAAATTAAACCAGGTTGCATGAGTGTGTGTCTGTTGCATTATTTTGTTGCCCCATATCTTGACTTAAACTGCAGCTTGATGACTATGCTTTTCACTGACAACTCATGGCTACAAGCTTGTGCAACAGACCTGCACAAGTATAGGTGTTGCACTACCCAAGATTCAGAAATCACACTGTAAATGAGATTCTCTAGCTATCAATTTATTCTTCATGAAAGTGATGGAATTTTCTGAATTTATTTTTGAAGCTACGACAGTAATTACATGGTGCATGAAGAATGACAACATTATGCTCTAATATATGAACAGGGTGATACAGGTACTTGCTACTTGTCCTTCAGATAATGGCAGATATGTAACTAATACTTCTTGCTCTGGTAGCTTGCCTTACACCTGACTCTCTGTTGGGACCTTTCTCTTTTAGCATGAGCAGAATGAGGCAGCAGTAATCCTGTTACTTATTGCATGAACCAAGAAAGGCTAGCAGACACTAGTTTGTCTTATGAATACTAATGTGTGCTCCACCTGGTTCAAGGCCTGTCATCTCATTAAAAGCAGTAGAGAAAGCAGCCAGGCTGCATCACCTGTGGTCTCTGGTAGTTGATCATCAGAGTGGAGTGCTATTGCTCTTCTGATGGTATTGCCAAAAGCAGCACAATTTGTCACATAGCGGAAACTGGCAGAGATGGTAATGGAGTTGTTGGACCAGTGGCTGGAGAGGATCTTCATACAATTTAGAGAGTTTCACCACTGCCTGGCTCTATATTTACTATCTCAGGTGGGGTCCATTGAGGAGAGAGTTCATGGTGCCAACTGACCTTTACCTAAATCTAGCCTCGGAAGTGTGAACAAAGGAAGGTTATACTTATCCTATGGTCCATTCTGGTGTTCCTATGTTTGCTGCTCAGTCTTTATCATCACTAATATCTTCCCTTTGTCTGTACTGGTATAATTCCAATGCAACCCCGAAGAGTGTCAGCATGTTCCCATTCGTCTTTGCCTGTGTTTATTTTTGCTGGTGTGTTCCTGTTTCTAAACCTCTCCCTCTTTCCATCCCTTATCTTACCCTTACTTCCTTCACCTTCTTTCCTTCACCAAATAATTGAGCACCTGTATCTTCCCAAAAAGAAGTATACTCTTTCTACCCTTCCCCATTCCTATTCTGCCCTTCCTTATTTCATTGTGTACATTTCTCTGCTTATCCCACATTCCTTCTTTCCTACGCACCCATTCCCATAAGTAGATGTACATATCACTGAATACCAATTAATGTGGCTTGCAAGCTTCCTTAAAGCATCACTATGCAGTCCAATTGCATGGACTTAGAAGCATGACTGCTATTTCCTTGCCAGTTCTCTTCATGTCAGTCCTGGACACAGTTGTGAGACTCTCTCTCCAATGGGCCTTTTATTTCCATTTTTGTTTTTCCTTAATTAGTAGAGGCTTGAGCCTTGTTAATTGGTAATTATCTTTGGGTCACATCATGCTACAAAGCACACCTGCTGTAGACTCAGTGTGATTTCAATAGGCACATTTCTAATTCCTAAGAAAAGCCTCACTTCTTGGACAATGTATTTTGTTACTTTCTTTCTAGTGAATAGAACACCAGTTCTCCGTATTCAGCCTTCCCTTACCGACTAATATCATTTATACACCCATGCATTTAAGCTCTTCTTACATGTCATTTATTTGAAAAGTGCAGTGTGTGAGGAAAACACATGTAAGTAACAACCCCTTTTATTTAACTGATATGTTAAAGCTTTTGTCATGAAACATCAAATGATGAAAAAATGCCCCAAATATCTCTTGATATCCTATCAGCTCCTTAGTGACATGCCTTCAACACCCAAAGTATAGTAGGTGTACATGAAGGGCATGAATCCTAGCTGTGTAAAAAGTAACTCCTGAATCACTCTGCCCCTTGAAGGTAAAGCACCTATGATAATACATATTCTCCAACACAGATTTTAACTAGGCAGTCTGCACTTCTGGTCATGACCTCTTTTCTCTCCCCCCAGATGGTTCGTCCACTACATGGTCTGCTAATCAGATTCAAATCAGTTGGGTTATACTCAGAGCCCTCTTATCTTGCTTTGTTGATCTATTTCCAAATTTTATTTTTCTTCATGACCCTTTATTTAACTTATTTTTTGGTATACCATTTACTTTTTCTCTGTTGTTGTTTTCTTCTACTTGTATATACAACTTTTCATGGTATTTTGCATGTAATTCATCTAATATTTCATGTTTATTTAATATTCTTTTTTCAATAATGTAAACTCTCAGTTAAACAGAACTCAAACGACCAGTACTCTCAAGCAACTGGCAAATAAAAAAAAATTGAAGAAATACAGTACAATTTTTAAGTGTTGCACTTTCTGCCCCCCCCCCCCACACACACACACACAGAAACATACCTTACCTTTTTAGAGTTTTAAAAAAGAAGATAGGAATAAATTCCCTCTCTCCCCAACCTGAGAACAAGTCAAACCAAACAAATAGTATAGGGGACAGTGTTAGTCAGGCCTATTTCTAATAGTATCTCTCAAGCAACAGGAAACTACAGTTATCTGGCATCTACCAGTCCCCATGGTTGCTGGTTAACCGAGAGTTTACAGTATTTACTGAGTGCCTACTTTCCCACAATAGACAAAGTTCAAGGGATTGAAAACAGGTTTGTCACAACCCATTTCTTTGAAACTGCACAAAAAGTGCTTAATGCACACCCATTTACTTATCATAATCATCAGCATGATCATACCAATTGGCAGGGGAGAGAGACTTGCTAAATACAAACATCATGGAAATGGTCTCTCTCAGCCTCATACTCCATCACCTCCCATAATTATGTCCATGTCATAAGAAAAGTCTTTCAGCTGCATACTCAACCACTACCCATAAATATGTCCGATACATCATAAAAATAACCGTATATCAGGCTTTCAGTTAGCGTGCATGGGTAAGATGGGGCAGGAGAGGCAACAGGGCCATAACCTTGCCTCTGCCCTTAAACTTATACTTAAATTTTACCTTAACCCTACTAATCAACTCCAACTCACTTACAGTAAAGACAGAATATTGAACTCCCCACTTTTGACTTCAAAAGCTTTCGAGTGCATTGAATATCTCGGCCTAGAAAAGCACACCTTTGAACAAACTGCTGTTCAAAAGAGTAGATCTGTTTAAAACTATCTACCTATGCATCTGTCTATCTATATATGCATACATATCTGTACCTGTATCTATATAAGATGCAACTTTGTGAATGAAGTAAAAAAGCCAGCATAGCTTTTGCTATAAATTTGGTATATCTGTGTGGAGCTGTTCACTGTGCAGTGGTGGTTGGCAGTGCCCTGCACAGATGCAAACACTGACAGTAAAGTTTACCTTTATAACTAGTATTAGGACTGTAATCTGTAACTTAGTGAGGCATTGGACAGAATTATGCTTAGAGCAGCTATTTAGCATGTCTAACAGCAATATTACCATATCTATGACTATCTGCCTATAGCCCCTCACCCAAGAGACCACCTTAAGTGACCTCCATATAACCCATTCCTAAAACCATAATAACCAACCCAAATATAGGTCCGGACAACATGGATCTGCAATTTTCAAATGTCTCTTTAGTCAACTTGGGTAGATATGGGCATCCTGAGACAATGTAGCATTTGTCTCATGTTCACAGACATCCTTAAAGAAACTAATGCAGTATGCAAGAGATGTACATACACAATTTCCTTGGAGGCAAACATCTCACTTACAAACAAGATTGCAAAGAACACAGAAAACGAATATGTGTGGTGACCACATAAGGTACAAGTGAAACTTCCATAAGGAAGTGTGAAGGAAAGCAAATGGTAAAGCACAGTATAAGCCCCTTCGCACTTCCTTACAGAAGTTTCACTTCTACTGTGCGTGGTGACCACACATATCTGAAGCATTCAGAATTAGACTTGAAAGTCTTTGAACTAAGTAAGCATAGTTTTGATGCTGCTTCATATAAAAGGTTTGCAGTTAAAGGAGATTAGAAAAAATGATCTGTGAACATCACAGAAGATGTAGAAACAATGTCTGCGACTGCAGCATACTAAAACTAAAGCCTATATCCTGTCAAACTATTGTAATCTGTTTGAAGGCTTTGGATACCTGGGGTATTTGGCAGAATATCACATTAAATCGCAACCAGAAGATGTGCCAGTAATACATGCACTATCAAAGTACTTGCAGAGCTGAGACGAAAGACAGAAGAAGAGCATATGTGTATGGAACAGCTAGGGATAATTGTGAAAGACACTGAGAGGACAGGCTGTGTTAACAGTGTTGTCACTGTTATGACGCAAGATGCAGTTAGCAGCTGCTTAAGCAAATAAGACCAGCTAATGAATACTGAAAGAGTATGGAGTACTACAGGTTGTATAACTAGTAGTTGCTACAATTTCTAATGCAAAACTATTTCCACCACTGGATCCATTTTAGTTGGCAGATTAAACTGGATGAGGCAAGCTGTCATACCTCTCAACCTGGAAGCATCCAAAATCTGGACAAACGCCCACGAAAAGTAGATACAACTGACCAAAAATCTGTACTTTGATTGACATGAAATTTGCATACATGATTATATAATCCCACCCACTCCGATGGAATTGTGGGATGCTGTTATTCAAATGCAAATTGAAGAAGTTGAAAGATATGGTGTGTGTGTGTGTGTGTGTGTGTGTGTGTGTGTGTGTGTGTGTGTGTGTGTGTGTGTGTGTGTGTGTGTGTGTGTGTGTGTGTGCATCATTATGACTGCCATGCCATACTACATGTTATATATTATGTTGTATGTGAGGATTGCCCATACTTTTGTGTGGGTAAAACAGTTGGGAATTTGAAGGAAGGAACAGGTAGGCCAGCACTGTCAGAAAAAAGAGGATACACATACATTGTACAAGTATAAAAATCCGAATGTTAAACACATTTTTAAAGTTGTGCTCCCTAAAAATTATGCTATGCAATAATAAACAAAGAGCGTTGATACACTGGGAGAAAAGAAGAGTTATTATGATTCCTGACCTAATGCAACTACAGCACCAAAGTTAAATGATAATCTATAAAAAGTGTTTTAAAATTAAAAACATTTCAACACCAATTAGAGATATGATGGAAGTTGAATTGTCTTTTAGCATTGATGTGATTTAGGCATCTCTGTGCTAGACTTGCTATTATCATTTACATTTGAATAAGGTGTCTTATTCAGACTTAAGTATTCTGGCCATTTGATTTACTGATCTGGATCCTTTTAAGCAAATCTATGTATTTACACCAGAAAATGCATTATCTTCAGGTCACTTAGTGCAAATATTCTTGGTCCATGTGTGCAGTATCTTACATAAAGTTATTGTCGAGCTTAAGACTAATTTAATGAAGTAATTTATAACACAGCTGAATGACATCTCAGAGTTGGGAATATTACTACATGACATAGCTTAATCATAAGCATATAAAACAGTCAATATACCCATGTCATAAACAAACTAAATAATGATTTTAAAAGAAAAGCTGTTACATTACTGCTTCCTGTAAATGTGGCATAAACTGCACTGCTAAAAGGAATGCAATATTCTCAGACTGCAAACTTTCCCCTTTCCTCTCACCTTCCAGTAACATCAAAAGTGTCAGCTCATAATACTATTGAATAATACTCAATATTTAAAAAGAAATACTTAATCAAACATGTTAACAATCCTGCTTAAAAAAACATGCCTTTTGAGTTCAATATATAGTTTTCTTGCTCAAAGCTTTTTCTTCTACAAAAAAAATAAATAAATAAATCATAGTGTACATGCAAGCCTCAAACTAATACTATGCCGGCGGTGAGGGGAAAAAAAAACTTGTCTTGTTACTTTCAACACATACTGATATTCTGCTTGTTAAAATAAAATTCAAATATAAATATATTTAGTAAGCACCATAAAGTAAGCAATTTGAGACTACCATCATATAATTGTGCCAGAAAAGAAACACCTTTAACGTTTCCTTCTACAATAACAAAAAAAAATCATGGTGTACATGTAGGGCCCAAACCAACACTACATCGGCGGTGAGGGGGAAAAAACATGACACTTGTTACTTTCAACACATACAGATATTCTGCCTTGTTAAAATAAAATTCAGATATAAATATATACACTATACACACAGTCTATACACACTGAGCAGAGTGGATGAGAGTTGTTGACCACAACTGTTAGCTGAGATATATAAGTATCCTGGGTTTTTTTTTCGATTATTTATACAGATTATTGTTTCTAACAATTAATATATAGCACTTTTATTGCCTGCTTTTTAGTCTTTGAGTGTATTTTGAGTGTATTTTATTGCTATTAACTAATCTGCACAAGTAACTGATTTGTTTGCAGTTAAAAGCATTCTGTATTTTTACAAATCTTTATATGTTTAAAAACTTTCATTTGTGGCTTTCTCTAATGCTTACTGTCTGTAGGCTATTGTTTTTGTCCCCCCCAGTTGGTGTCTTGCTGTTATACTTGGTGGCTTTGCAGTTGCCCGCCCCTACTGTAAATCTGATCTGTGACACTCCTCCCAGTCTAGTGTCATTAGCTCATTCTACCTAATACAGAGAGAACATTGGATAAGGCCTTCTGTTTCAACTTTTTCCCTTTCAAAAAAAAAAAAAAAAACATTTTTTTTTGCCTGAATCTCCTAGTGTTCTGACTGTGCTTCTCAAACATTTTGGAACTATAGAGTATATGTCACAGCATTTATTATAACGGTAATTGCCTTAATATAGCCTGTGTTACATATTTATTGCATTTTCCTGCTGTTTGTTGCAAAAAAAGAAAAAAAACAAAAAAATTATCCTGACCTAGAGTTGTCCAAATACAGGCTTTGCTGTATTCTGGACTTTTGGAAAGTTCCTGTGTTGCCCATTTCCTTTCTTGGATAAAGGGAGGCTTCTTTGTTCACCAGTGGCAGTGGGGAGCTTAGAGCAGCCTATCTATCCCTGGAGGAGTGTTCCCAGCACAAGAATCGGATAGTCTATTGGCCGTTTTGGGCCAATTTCTAGCTCTTTCAAGTCCCCCTGTATAAAACCTGCTTTGGCATGGTTTTTGCGCTTGTTACTACTCAGCCAAGCTCCTCATGGTCCTGCAGAATGGTGCTAGCAGCAGAGAGGCTAAAAGAACGACTGCTAACCTGATAAAAGAGTTTTTTTTTCCTGCTACTACCTGGGCGACTGTCTGATCTAGCTAAACTGCAAGTATTTCAGCTTCTTGAACTGTTTTAAACTGTTTAAAGTTGTTTTTGCACCTGCACTTTTAAAGTTTGTCCTGTTTGTTGCATTTACCTGTTGAGGCTACACACTCAAGTGCGCTAGCCTGTGTTACATACTTATTGCATTTTCCTGCTATATGTTGCAAAAAAGAAAAAAAAACAAAAAAAATATCCTTGTTTCCCGTCTTTCCTGACCTAGAGTAGTCTAAATACAGGCTTTGCTGTATTCTGGACTTTTGGAAAGTTCCTGTGTTGCCCATTTCCTTTCTTGGATAAAGGGAGGCTTCTTTGTTCACCAGTGGCAGTGGGGAGCTTAGAGCAGCCTATCTATCCCTGGAGGAGTGTTCCCAGCACAAGAATCTGATAGTCTGTTGGCCGTTTTGGGCCAATTTCTAGCCCTTTCAAGTCCCCCTGTATAAAACCTGCTTTGGCGCGGTTTTTGCGCTTGTTACTACTCAGCCAAGCTCCTTGTGGTCCTGCAGAGTGGTGCTAGCAGCAGAGAGGCTAAAAGAATGACTGCTAACCCGATAAAAGAGTTTTTTTTCCTGCTACTACCTGGGCGACTGTCCGATCTAGCTAAACTGCAAGTATTTCAGCTTTTTGAACTGTTTTAAACTGTTTAAAGTTGTTTTTGCACCTGCACTTTTAAAGTTTGTTGTGTTTGTTGCATTTACCTGTTGAGGCTACACACTCAGGTGCACTAGCCTGTGTTACATATTTATTGCATTTTCCTGCTGTTTGTTGCAAAAAAGAAAAAAAAATATCCTTGTTTCCCATCTTTCCTGACCTAGAGTAGTCCAAATACAGGCTTTGCTGTATTCTGGACTTTTGGAAAGTTCCTGTGTTGCCCATTTCCTTTCTTGGATAAAGGGAGGCTTCTTTGTTCACCAGTGGCAGTGGGGAGCTTAAAGCAGCCTATCTATCCCTGGAGGAGTGTTCCCAGCACAAGAATCTGGTAGTCTATTGTCTGTTTTGGGCCAATTTCTAGCTCTTTCAAGTCCCGCTGTATAAAACCCGCTTTGGCACGGCTTTGCACAATTTTGCGCATAGCGCAGCATCGGGCATCTCCGCTTAATTGGGTTTAAACCATTCTCTGCTCCACAAAGTCTGCTCTTCACTTTTCCCCTTAGAACTAATCTAGTTCTCATAGTAAACACCCTATTCCTACTCTAAAGCCTGGCACTTGCTCAGTAAAGCAATTATATAAGTCAGCACTAAATAATGAAAAGCACTACACCCTCACAAACTCCCCTTGAGTACCTTGTTCCCCATTGGCCCTTTTTTCAATTATAAAGGAATTCCCAATACTATTCTAGCATGTCCAAAGGTCAGTTGTCAATCTCCTCTCTGGTCCAGCTGGTGAATCTGGGAATCTTGAGGCAATGTTATAACTGCCTGATGTACACAGACAACCCTCTCCTCCTCCCAACAAATTCCAACACATGTGAGAGATGCAACCATATAGCCAAACTGGAGACTAAGCTCTCTCAACTCAGTACTGGTGTAACCAGTCAGGAGGAGAAGAAAACCACACTCACTACAATTCCAGTCTCACATAGACCTACCACAACAGCAAACCAAACACATAAACACACAAAAACATACTCGGAGGCTCTAAATAAAAATCTGCCTAAGCAGCAGAGACCTCCAAAGCAGAAACCCAAGCAACCGCTACCCCAAAACAAAACACGTGCAACACATAGCTCACAAAGCCAGTGTGCTGAACAGTCACAGCCCTTAAGGCTAAACAACACACCTGATACACTTGTAATAGGTGACTCTATCATCAGGCATACTGACATCCCGCTCACCAGGCTGAACAAGGAGAAGATCATGGTGAGATGCCTATGGGGCGCTAGGATCCGCCACATAACACAAGCACTCAGGTCACTCCAAGGCAAGTACAAATATGACTCAGTCATTGTCCATGCTGGTGTGAATGACCTGAGATGTACCTCCCTGGACTACATGAAAAGAGACATAGAGGAGCTCTCTGAGCATGTAGCCTAGGCCGGTATGACCCTGCCCTTGAGTAGCATCTTACCCTCACCAAGAATGATGCCACAATATGAAGACAAGATGATCAATTTCAACAATTGGCTTAAGTATTGGTGTCATCTAAAGGGGATCCAATGCCTGTCAGCCTGGGATGACATGCTCGACAAGCCACAATGCTTCGCTAGGGACGACTTGCACCTGTCAACCCTGGGGTTTTGGATATTGTCAAAGGCTCTTGCCACCCCCATAATGTTTTTTTAGGCAAGGCTCAAAAGACAAACCCACCTCCATAGGTATCACAAGGGATAAGAAACTAAGAGTAATGCTACTCAACGCCAGACGTCTAAACCTCAAGATGCATGCATTTGAAACTCTCCTTAGCATGGAGAACATCGATATCTGTGCAGTAACAGAAACCTAGTTCAAGGCTCCTGACAGCATACCAGCACTACCAGGCTATACCTCATACCATGCTTTTCGGCCCCAAAACTTGGACCAAACCACAAAAGGAGGGGCAGTATCAATATTCGTCAAAGATACCCACACCTCCAGGTTGGTGGCACAGCAGGAAGCATCAGAGACTATCCATGTGCAACTAACAGTGGGTAAAACTGCCTTCCAGTTTATAGCCTGTTACAGACCACCCTCCCAAACCCAGGAACCCCACTTGGCCTTCCTGAGAACACTGGAAAATATGAAGGTCTCTCCAAACACCATTATATTGGGCGACTTTAACTACCCAAACATAGACTGGGAGCATTACTCTAGCTCCAACACCCTAGCCCAAAGGTTCCTAGAATTTATAAACTCAAATGCTATGGAACAACTTGTTACCACTCCCACAAGAGGGGAAAACATACTGGACCTGATCATCACCAACATGGGGGCTCTATGTTCCAGACCAGAAGTGTATCCCTCCCTGGTAAGATCAAACCATAAGCTAATCTCACTGGATATTCACATCCCAACCCCACCCCCTGCCCAGAAAACCACAGTGAAAAACTTTTCTAAAGCAAATTTCACACTCCTCAAAACCGAGGTGGAATCCTTCAAAGTCCCCGGGCCTGTGGAAAATATGGCCCAGACCACAGAATCCTTTATTAACGCATTCTATGAACACCTTCAGGAATGCATGGATCATGCAATCCCAAATAAAACCAAGACCCAATCCTCCAAAGGCAGGCATCCTGTCTGGTGTACCCCAGCCATAAACAAACTATACAATAGAAGGAGGAAGCTACTACATGATAGAGTAAAATCCCAAAAAGGGAAGGCATCTCTGATCAGTATTAGCAAAAAACTAAGGGCACTCATAAAATCGTCTAAGGCCAGCTTCGAGAGAAAAACTGCACAGGACACTAAGGATAATCACAAGGCTTTCTTTAGTTATGTTAGGTACCTGGGTGGGAATTCCCAGATATGCTCAGAATAGTCCAAAATGACAAAAAATACACCGAACCCACAGATATTACCAACATCCTAGCTGACAGGTTCAGCGCAAACTCCCCCCCTCCCCACTAAAAGGGCAAATATCTATCCCAGCAGAGTGCTGCCCCCCTGACATCTCAGATGCACAGGTAGGAGCCGCCCTCTCCAAACCAAAAACACAGCATCAATGGGACCAGACGGTGTCCCGGGCTGCGTCCTACATGAACTCCAAGAAGAGCTAAACCCAAACATAAAACTACTGTTCAATCTCAGCCTTACTACAGGATATGTACCCAAAGAGTGGAGTACAGCAACAGTGGTCCCTCTCCACAAAGGTGGTGCCTCAACAGATCCTGGAAACTATCGCCCCATAAGCCTGACTAGCTTGGTCTGCAAAGCTATGGAAAGGATCATCATGGACCTCATAAATAAAGATATTGGGGACCTACAGACACTGGATCCTACCCAGTTCGGCTTTGTTAAGGGCAGATCCTGCCTCTTAAACCTGGTCGATTTCTTTGAAACAGTCACCAAGGCCATTGACGAGAGGAAGGTGGTCCACACAGCCTACCTGGACCTCGTAAAAGCATTCGATACAATACCCCACTCTGGCATTATAGATAAGCTCACCAGCTTAAATATAAACCCCTATGTCACTAGATGGGTTGCAAACTGGCTCAAGGACAGAACCCACATGGTTAGAATTGCTGGAGCCATGTCAGACTCCAAACCAGTTACAATTGGCGTCCCACAAGGCTCAGTCCTGGGACCTCTTTTGTTCGGTATATATTTCTCGGAGGTACAGGCCAACACGGAAGGACTGTGGCTGACCAAGTTCGCAGATGACTGCAGACTAGGCACCATAATTGACTCTCCAGACGACACAAGCATCCTACAAAAGGGCCTCATAAAAACAGACAACTGGTGCCAGAGCAATGGCCTCAAGCTAAACGCCAAAAAGTGTATAGTCATCCCCTTTGGCAAAAACAAAGTGCCCACAAATGACCACATAGGTGGTAATCCATTAAGTATGGAAGAAGTAATTAGGGATCTGGGGACCCAAGTTGATAGCAATCTCTCATTTGAAAACCACGTGGCCAAAGTGGTTAGAAAAACATTTTATATAGCCCACCTAATCATGAAGGGATTCACATCTAGATCAGAGGAGGTCATCGTGCCTCTTTACTCATCCCTCATCAGGCCCATAATTGAGTACAATGCTCCTTTTGGGATGTACCTTACCAGACACCTGTAGCAACTGGAAAGACCCCAAAAGTACCTCACCAAGAGGATCAAAGGGCTCAAACTGATGCCATATGCTGCCCGGTTAAAGAAACACCAGCTCTACTCAGTGGCATACCGCCTGCTCAGAGGCGATCTGTGCCTGACGTATAAAGCCATGTCCAACCCGAAATTAATGGACATGCTGCACCTCAGAAAATCCAAATCCCATCAAGCTACGCACTCGTGAGACTTGAACCTCAGCACTGAAATAAATAGGACATGCTGGAGGGACAGATTCATAACCCAGAGGCTCCATTCACTCTGGAATAAAATCCCAGTCCAGGTTAGGCAGAGTCCCTCATTGACTCTCTTCAAGAGGAATCTTGATGAGTGGATGTGAGATCGTAGGTTTACCCCCGGTATCACTTCTGTGTCACTGTTAGACAGAGGCACAGTATACTAACCTCGAAAAAGGGCATAGCAAAATTCATTTAAAATGGGTGGCGAAAGCCAAACACACTCTGGCTAGGCTTATAAATGCCCTAGGGCAGATAGCCTAGTATGAACCTATGAACCTATGAACCTATATATTTAATAAGCACCAGAAAATAAGCAATTTGAGACTACCATCATATAACTGTGGTCTATTCTAAGTGAAATCCAGCAAGTGAGGCCCTCCATCATTCCAGGGGATTCCCTCTTGCCCAGGGAACCAGATTGCTGTATTTCCTCCCATTCTGCAAAACATATAGTTTCAGAGAGTAGCAAATCCAGGTGCTCTCAGTTTCCTAGGCAACGGTTATTATTATTCATATGTGTTTTTCTAGCTCTAAAACCAAATGGATCCTGGAGGTCCATACAGAATATTTCTCCATACAGAATCTTTCTGTTTTAAACCTGCATGCCAATATTCCTAAATTTAAGATGTTATAAGTTTAAAATCTTGTATCTTTAATCCCAAACCTAGCTTTCGTGGTAAAGCTGGATCTAAAGGAAATCTATTATCACATTCCTATTGCCAAGCACTTCAGGCATCTCTTAAGATTTTGTATGCCTGGCTTACTTTATCTGCTCTCTGTATAATCCTATGGGCTGTCCACTCCTCCAAGGATATTCACAAAATTCCTTGCTAAGAGCATTGCTCACAGCAGATTCTGAGGTATGCACATTTTTTTCATATTTAATCAATCGCCTTTTCTTTATATTGCTGTTTTTTCCAGATCTCAAGAGTCTGTAACAATGGTACTGGAACTTCTATTCAATCTGAGGTTTCAAATCAATTTGCAGAAGTCTTGTCTCATCTTGTCTCAGAGAACAGCTTTCCTAAGATGTTTGCTGAACTGAACCATGAGAAGAACATTACTTCCTCCACACAAAGAAGAAATGTTCCAACATTTTGTCCTACATTTTTCCATCCTAAGTCAACTATTTGCAAGGGAGGTTCTCATTATTCTTGGTTACAGGGCATAAAGATTATCGTAATGCCTTTTTCCAGACTACACATGAACAAAATACAGTGGTACTTCAGATCAGTCTGGTTGAAGCATTTACACCCTCTGACATTTTAGATTCCAGTTCTGAAATGTGTAAAAATGTGCACAGAGAGAGATGGGATGGTGGTTAGACCAGATGCAGGCAATCCAGGTCTACCATTATCTACCATTTTTCTTTCTTTCCCTTCTCCTGTAGACCATAACAACAGATGCTTCAGACCTGGAGTAGGATGCAGTATCAAAAAGGGTAAAAGTGCAAACTCTTTTGGATCCTGCACCAGACACAAACATATTAATGACAGGAAGTTCTTGGATCTTATCAATGCTGTAATGGCCTTGAATCATCAATGTTCACCAGGACCACTGCTAGTGTACAACAACGATATCACAGTGATGTTGTACATAGGCAAACAAGGGGGTACCAGACATTACCCTCTTTACAGACTAGCTATGATGACCTGAGAGGTAGCAACTCAACTCAGTATGACTCTTCAGGCTGCAGAAACTCCATCACAGCAAAACGTAATTGCAGTCCAGCTCAGCAGGACCAGGATAGACCCTCATACATGGAAATGTCATCCTGGGGCCATCCATGATTTGATCTGTTTGTGGGAAGCACCTCAAATAGATCTATTTCTCTCATTTCAAAATAGACTACAGGACAGTTTTTGCTAATGGAATCCTTGCAGGCAGGATAGCCTAAAGACAGATCTTTCTCAATCCCATGGAAGAGAATGTTCTTGTATGCCTTTCCAATTTTTTTACTGATTACCAGAGATTTTCTAAAGATCCATAAAGACTCTCCAAATATTTTAGTAGTGACTATCCTCCAGTCAGTTTTGCAGTTGTTCTCCCTTATTTCAGTCTGGTCAAGGATGATTACCATAAGCTTCCTCACAGACTGGATTTACTCACACAAGACAGAGGGAGTCTGATATGCCTCAATCTGAAAACTGTTCAACTAATGCCTGTGTGATATAATTTTGATAATTTTTAGGCAAATATTAAAGGGGATGAGAAAATGTGCTATTCAAAAATGATATATGGGTAAGTGGAAAATATTTTCTAGTTAGTAGCAGTCTAAGAACCAGGATCCTAGTCAAATCTGGTTGCCTCTGTTTCTTGATTATTTTTTGTGAGTTAGTGTCCAGTGGATTGCCATGCTCTTCTGGCAAGGTACATCTATCAACCATTTCTGCAGCCTGCCCTTAGATCCCCCCTTTCTGACAATATTCAAGCAAAACAGTTTTTGAAGTGGTTTTACATAATCACCTGCCTAGAAACAAGTGACTCCTCCATGGGATCTCCATCTTGTAATTGAGAAACTGACTCGGTACCCCCTTTGAACCATCTCACGAGACTGATTACAAGTTCTTATTAAGGAAGATTGTGTTACTTATTGCTTTGCCATCTGCTAGGCAGGTATCTGAGTTACAAACACTTATAGTGAGAAAACACTACTTCATTTTTCACAAAGACGGTTTCTTTGTGAGCAAATCTTATCTTTATGTGTGAATATGTCTCAAGAGTTTACTTTAAGACAGACTATTAATCTCCCAGTTTTCTTTCCTGAACCAAAGAACAAGAAAGACTTTTTTCACTCTTTATATGTACACAGACATCTCAGTTACTACCTAGGCAAAACTCGACCTTTCAGTTAAGCTGACCAGCTGTTTGCTTCCTGTGAAGGTAAGAGGAAAGGGCAACCAGTGTTACTGTTGACAATTTCTAGATGGTTGACTCATACTATTATTTTTTTGTCATACTCTCCACAATAAGCTCATTCAACATGGGCAGTAGCTTCTTTCTTGGCTTTCTGGAAAAAAAATAGATTCTAGAAGTATTCTAGCAGCAACCCCTTGGTGTACTGTATAAACCTTACAAAGCATTACAGACTGGATTCCTTTTCCAGCTTCACAGCAGGCTTTGATAGGTGCATGTTCCGGAGGTTTCTGGAGTCTTTTTCTATCTAAGTTATGGTAATCTTCTTCCCATATAACTTAACCTACTGCAATGGTGATACATGTATGAGTGTAGTACAGCTGTGTAAACAAACTTACCATAAGAGTTGATGTTCTAATATAGGGTTTTTATTACCTGATTGAACATTTAGGTTAGCGAATATCTAAACATCGATTTGGCAATAGTGAAAGCAAAAAAAACGCAAACAGCCGATTTAATGCAGGGAAAGAATTCCCTTGGACATTATATGGAATTTGCCCCTTTAACCACTGTTGAGTGATCCCGGAGTTGGTATATTTAGTCAGGGGGGTTGTGGGGGGCACAGCCCCCCACTTCATTTTGGTTTTAATTTTTTTTTTTTGCGGCTGAGGCCCTATGTTAAATTGGCAGTTCACTGTTTTAATTTTTCAGTATTACAAGTTCAACATTTAGGCATTCGCTAACCTAAATATTCAATTGGGTAATATAGACACCTAATATATCACCAGTGCAGTAGCCTTACCTCCCTCCAGTCCCCTTTTCACTGCTGTTATTTCTCTGTATTGCCAGGGACTGGTTATCTGCACTCTTCTGTATATAGTTATAAATGAGCTTCCAAAATCACTGTTGCAGTATTACAGACAGATGGAATATCCTGCTAAGGGTAATAGGATATTCCATCTGTCTATAATACTGCAACAGACAGACAGATGGAATATCCTGCTAAGGGTAGCCATACAACCAACCACCTTTCTGTCATGCTGTACATGCAATATATGTGGAGGTACATAAATGACACATGAGAGCTAAATAGCTCAGAACGTATTTGCTGCCTGTCTGAAAACAGAACTTTGTTTCATTGCTATTGGACAGATAAGTACCCTGTTAGGGACCCTTTCTTTTCTTATTGATTTCTTATTGTTACCTTTAATTTTTGTACATGTCATCAAAGAGATGGAAATGTGTCTGTGGGAGGTGAGTAACACACAAAGATTACCATGTAAAGGGTCTTTTTTTGCATTGGTGCTGAACATAAATACAAAGTGTGTTACTTGTCAGTCCTTTGCCCCAAAGATGTAGCTGTCTTTCTTCCTTCCATAAAGATGTACTTAAACAAAAAACAATGGCCCAAAGAGCCTGTGCACAGCACAATACCATCCAAGCCTTCCTGCCCTGATGTCCAGATGTTAGAAAAGAAGACGCCTAAGAAGGCTAAACATGAGGCTTTAGCTGTCCAACCCAACTTGGATGTCTCCACTGTCTCAACCTACTAGACCTAAGAAACTAGATAGGTTTTATAAAATACCTGATCACCAAAGGTTTCTTTATAAAGTTCCCTCCTCAGATCCAGCTGACCCTTTCTAAATAAAAAACACTAAGCTATTGCTCTCTTCTGATATGTTATCTACAGACAAGGAGAGCAGGGCCATGGATAGGTATGAAAAAAAAGTTTTTATCTTTTATACCTTGTCCTTTATAGATGTTAAGTTCTAGATCCATATGAGCAGGTATCTTTTCCTATTTAATCTGGTTGAAGTTATCAATACATGCTAGAATTGTATAATAATTCTTCTCCTCTAAATTTCTTTATTTCTGCTTCTCAGGTGGACAAACACTCCATTAACAGCAATTATGATGCTCCAAATGCATATTCTAGATCTGCATCAAGATCGAGCATAGGCAGGTATTCTTGGTTGACTCCAGTCCTTACGACACAATGTCAGTTTCGAACTTTTATATTCCCCTCTGGACATACATCTATTTGGTTTGCTGCTATGGATCTTTTAAATCATAAAAGGAAAACGGAAAAGTTATACAGGCTTGAAGCAGATTTTCCTCTCCTCACTGCCTAAGTTCCAGAGGAATTATGCTGTTAAGGCCAGTCCTTTTGTCAGGTGAGACCAAAAGCAGCCCCAGAAAAGCAAAAGGGCTACAAAAGTTAATTTCAAGATACTCCAGGATAGGACACCAAGGGAACTAAACATTCCTTTCCTGACAAATCTGCATCCTTATGACTATTGCCTTTTATTTCCCTCTCTACTTCCTCAGTCATATCCCGCCCTGTCACTCTCTCTCTCTCTCTACCAACCTGGAAGGCAACCATTACAAGCAGGTGGGTTCTCTATATCATAGTACAGAGGTACAAAATGTCTTGGAAGACTCATCCACCTTTTTTAGAATCCCTCAACCTCCTTAAAATCAGTTGCTTGTAGTTCTGTCTCTTTTGAAGGACCTCCTATCTCAAGGAACTATTCCCCATTGTGTTCGGTAAGGTCTCCAGGGTGTTAGTTCCCAGAAAGGATGCATGTACAGGCCAGGTCTAGACCTTTCCTTTCTCAACATCTTTTAGAATGTTTCAAATTTCAGAATGCTAACTATTCAGTCCATCTTCCCTATGATTCTTCCTCAGGCCTATTCAGTGATTTTGGATCTGATGGATGCTTATATTCACATTCTTATCCATCCTGTTTTCAGGAAATTCTTGAGATTCTGTGCTTCTTCATTGCATTTTCAGTTTTCTGATTTAACCTTTAGTCCTTCTGTGGCCCGAAGGGTATTCAAAAAGTGTTTAGTTTTAGTTATAGCCTTCTGTATACTTCTGCATGCTTAAGGGATTCCAAGTATCCATTTACTTGGATGACAATTTCCTTCTCAAGACTGATGGTTATTCCACCTTTCCTTGTTTTCCATAATGATACGTTTACTTAACTCTTATAACTAATCCTGCCTTCATCCCAAGGTGGTTAATACACTATCCTTGAACAGTCTATCAACCTCCCCCTTTCTGCCTTTTTCCTCAAAACAGAGGGAAATAATACTTCATTCATTGAATCTCATAAACAACTTAGCTTTTACCTGGACAAAACTTGGAGACAATCAGAAATCAGACCATCTTTTTGTCTGCTTTCAAGAAAATAAATTGGGGGTGCCAATCTCTAAACTATTTCTTCCTGGATTTCCAAAGCCAATTCAGTTTGTTTCTCTTTTTAAGGAAAACATCTTCCCACTTCTGTAAAGGCACTTTCCACCAGGACAGTAGCATTCTCTGGAACTTTTTTCAAGAGTTTGGATTCTAAAGCTATTATTGAAGCAGTTACTGGCCCTCTGTCCATACATTTACAAGTTGGATGTATTTGCTAGTGTTAGAACAGTATTTGCAAGGCCAATCCAGCAGGACTTGTTGGACCACAACTCTCCCCCCCAAATGGTTAGCCTTACTAGTCTCCCAGCTATCAGTTGTACTGCAATAGTGATGTTGGAAGGATACAGTACAGTTGTGTAAGGAACTTACCATGACAACAGATGTCCTACTGATCACTGTTGCAGTATTATACCCCTCCATCTTGTCCTGTTTTGGGCTTGTTCTGTCTTTCCTGGTTGAGGTGGAACTCTTCCTTAAATTCGTTCTCTTTGTTGGATATGTACATATGTAATTCTGCTTTATGGTTTTGGTCTGGGGCAAGTACATTCTAAGATAATTCACACATGTGCATCCCTTATGTTCCTCAAGCCTTTAAGCTTAGGTCATACATTGGACTTACAGTGCGAGAGTAAAGAACCTATGCTTTTGTATGGTAGCCAGATGTATGGCTACTGTTCACCAGATTTCCTATCTGTCAGTAATACTGCAACAGTATCATGTCTTGTTATTGTAAGTTCTTACACAGCTGTACTTTCTCTTTGTTTCTCTTGCCTCTTTTCCTAGGCAGAAAAATGCTCTGGCATTTTTAGTGCTACTTCTGCCATTTATATGGCGTATCCCACACAATACTGGCAGGGGAGGTACCTGGAATATGCCCAAAGGTTTGAGAAGCTGAAAGGTGCAGAAGTAGTAAAGCCATATAGCTTAAGCTACTGCAGTGGTGATCCATTAGAGTCCTATACAGTTGTAGTTTAATTTCTCTACATATGTATATGTATATATATATATATATATATATATATATACATATGTATATATATATATATATATATATATATAGAGAGAGAGAGAGAGGGATACTACATAATTACTTGGTAGGTTTGTGTATCAAACACCTTAGCCAGGTCTAAGTAGGGGGTATGCACTATTTTCTTCTTATCAAGTATGGTGGTCTCCCATATTCATGAGGACTAGTTTCAGTATATTTGAGCCTCTAGTTGGAGTGCGCACTGTCTGGTTGAGGGTATTTGTGTTAATAAGGTCCAGGAAACATTGTGCCTGCAGTGTATGTTTCCCAATCTATAGAGGGGTAGTTTAAGTCTCCCATGAATAGGGTATTGGGCTGGATGGTGAGTGTCCCCTGAAAGTCTAGGTATGAGTTATGGGATTATGGGTGCATAGATGGTGACCTGTGGCTTACTACGATATGGTGAGGGACTTTCCTGTAGTGATTAGAATGTGGATGAACTCCAGGTCATCATCCTGTTTAACAACAATAGGTATTTTTCTGCTTGTCAGTGTTGTTAATCATCTAAATTTGTGGAAGGCACAGAAGCCTTGCACTGCTAGCGTACATTCTGTGACTTTAAACCATGTCACAGCAGTGGCACAGATGTCTATATTCTCCAGATTGAGGGAGAAGAGTTTGTAGGGTGTGAAGTTTCTTGTTCAGACTCCTAGCATTGAGCAGTAACACCTTTAGGTTACTTTGGGTTCTATTTGCTAAGCTGGTAGTTTTGACATTTTGGCATTGTCTGAAAAGACTCCAAGGTGGAGGGTAATGTCTTAACCAGCCAACAATTATTGAATTATCACTTATGACATAGACGATCATACATTTATGTTAACGAAAACCCCTTACTGATATATTTTCAGTTGCAAACAGTATACATCACATATAATATTCTGTACACTAATTACCAGTCAAACCCATTCAGTTTCAGACGTCCCTTAAACCTTATTCCTCCTCCAAAACATTATTCTGCATGTATTATTCCTCAAATTCCCATTTTTTTCTATGTAATTTGCTCCAACCATTTTCTAAAGAATCAATTTCCAGTTTTTTTATCTTTGTTATTGTATTTGCTACTTCTAGTACAGTTGGTTTAGACTTTGATTTCCATTTTCTACTAATTACTTTTTTGGCAGCACTAGAATTAAACTCAGCAAGGCCTTACAATGTCTAGGCAATTTCAGTTCTGTATCACAGCTAAAAAAAATAATTTTCTTAGTTAATCCAGTTTGCTCACCCAGTATTTTAGATGGAGTAGTCTGCAGGGAAATTTGAAAGTCATCTATCTCATTACACTCCCAAAATTTTTTTTCCCAATTACTTCTTTCTTCCGCATCACACCTCCAACATTTGCAGTCTACCTGAGAGAAAAATTGTTTGGAGTCTGCTTGGGATATAAAAATACCTATGGAAGCACTTCCAAGTAAAAATCTAAATCTTCTGGACATTGTTACACATTTGGGATCCAAACATATATCTGACCATTGTTTCTTTGAGAACTACTTATACAGTCTCTCTTCTCAATCCTTTCTAGCCTACTCTGATTGATTCCTATAGTTATCATCTAATATTTCAACAAAACAACAAAAGAACCCCAAAATAGGTCAAAATCAAGAATAACTCAAATAATAGCCACTGAGGACGACACAAGAAAAAACGGTGAATCAACGAACTTTAATGACTTAGCACTTTCAACAGTACCATGCTGGCTTCTTCAGAGTCATTATCACAATCAATTAAAACATATTTATAACATCTGTCATGTGATAATGAGCTTACATCAAAGACACAACAACCAATCCTAAACCTACTCTGCTATTTAAATATATCCTAATAATACTACAATAATTTAATATTCTAAATATTATACACAATAATAATACTTGATAAATCCAAGCGTACACAGAAAACATAAGATACTTTGATAACATTTATAAAACTACTAAATAATACATCCACTTAAATCTGACTGGATTTAAAATTCAAAATGGGTTTCAAAGACACACAATCATTAAGACCAGGAAATTTCAAGGCATTTAACCTACGTTGCCATTCAGTTTCCAAAACTGCAACTTTGTTAACCAAATCCCCACCATTTTCAGTCATACAGACTCGATCCACAACAAAAAACAAAAATGTATTAAAATTGGGGTATGTAGTGGTGTGCAAATAAAGTGCATTGTGTACGTCTTTCTTTTTAATTGATCTAACGTGTTCTGATATCCTGTCCCTCAGTCTTCGGATGGTCTTACCCACATAAAATGCTTCACATGCCATACAAGAAGCCACATACACTAAATTTCTAGTGTTACAATTACACTGCCCAGGACAAGCAATAGTGTATTTATAATCAAAAACACACAGGTAAGACCCTTCACAAATAAACCTACACCAATTGCATGCCCCACATTTTGTCATATGTGATTTTTTATGTGGTCTAAACTCTTTTTCCAAAATTGACTTAAGGTTCTCACCCTTGCTAAAAACAATCAAAGGTTCGGCACCTAAAATCATCTTGTTTTCATTACTCAAAAAGCACCTCCAGATATTTTTCAAACTAGCACACAATTCAGGTGCCCTGTTGTTGTACTTCAAAACAAAAAATGTTCCTGTTTTGTTGTTCTCAACTTTACCTAATGGAACATTAGTGTTCAAAATTGGCATGTAAAGTGTGTCCCTTTTCTTTAACACTTCTTTTCTGATTTTAAGCAACAATTTGAGAGGATAACCTCATTCCAAAAACATTCCAATCAACTTAAAAATCTCTTTCCTAAACATTTCATCGTTACTTACTATCCTAGATGTTCTAACCATTTTCCCCTTCACTATACCTCTTCTCTGGTACCAGGGGTGACAACTCCCAACTGACCTTACAGTCAAATTTCCCACAATGCCAACCATCTTTGGTATCCCTAAAGTACATAAGGGCACAGACAATTTGTCTTTTAGACCTATTGTAGCGGCCAGGGGATTCAAGACTGAACCCCTTGTGGCATTCATAGATGTTTTGTCTAAGTCCGCTGTATGTGAAGCAGCACACATCTTAAGGGACTCATGGCATTGTTTGGAGAGATTGAGGGAAGTGAAAGTTAATAATTCTTGTTTTGTTTTTTTAACAATTGATGTGGTCAATCTTTTTTCAGTTATACCGCACCAGATGGGTTTAGAGATGTTTTATGACAGCCTCTTAGCTAGTATTACGGTTGATAAAAACAGAATTAATTTACTTCAAGACCTTATGGAGTTGGTTTTGAAAAACAACTTTATTATGTTTGAAGGAGAGGTTTATCAGCAGCTCTCTGGGGTGGCAATGGGTGTGAAATGTGCCCCGGTTTTTTCTAACTTAGTTTTATTGGCTTGGGAAAGGCTTTTTGTTTTCCCTTCTAGATTCAATGACAACATTATTTTGTATAATAGGTTTTTAGATGATTTATTGATTTTATGGAAAGGTGACGGACAAACGGCAGTTGAGTTTGTTGATTACTTGAATGGCACCACAAAATTCCTCAAGTTTACATACTTGTGGAACAATGAAGTTATTAATTTTTTGGATCTAACTATTACTAAAACTAACGGAGGTTTTTCTAGTAGTATATTTAGGAAGTAGAACTATTCTAACTCCCTATTGCATTTTGGGAGTTTTTACCCCTGGTACCAGAGAAGAGGTATAGTGAAGGGGCAAATGGTTAGAACATCTAGGATAGTTAGTAACGATGAAATGTTTAGGAAAGAGATTTTTAAGTTGATTGGAATGTTTTTGGAACGAGGTTATCCTCTCAAATTGTTGCTTAAAATCAGAAAAGAAGTGTTAAAGAAAAGGGACACACTTTACATGCCAATTTTGAACACTAATGTTCCATTAGGTAAAGTTGAGAACAACAAAACAGGAACATTTTTTGTTTTGAAGTACAACAACAGGGCACCTGAATTGTGTGCTTGTTTGAAAAATATCTGAAGGTGCTTTTTGAGTAATGAAAACAAGATGATTTTAGGTGCCGAACCTTTGATTGTTTTTAGCAAGGGTGAGAACCTTAAGTCAATTTTGGAAAAAGAGTTTAGACCACATAAAAAATCACATATGACAAAATGTGGGGCATGCAATTGGTGTAGGTTTATTTGTGAAGGGTCTTACCTGTGTGTTTTTGATTATAAATACACTATTGCTTGTCCTGGGCAGTGTAATTATAACACTAGAAATTTAGTGTATGTGGCTTCTTGTATGGCATGTGAAGCATTTTATGTGGGTAAGACCATTCGAAGACTGAGGGACAGGATATCAGAACACGTTAGATCAATTAAAAAGAAAGACGTACACAATGCACTTTATTTGCACACCACTACATGTCCCAATTTTAATAAATTTTTGTTTTTTGTTGTGGATTGAGTCTTTATGACTGAAAATGGTGGGGATTTGGTTAACAAAGTTGCAGTTTTAGAAACTGAATGGCAACGTAGGTTAAATGCCTTGAAATTTCCCATGTCTTAATGATTGTGTGTCTTTGAAACCCATTTTGAATTTTAAATCCAGTCAGATTTAAGTGGATGTATTATTTAGTAGTTTTATAAATTTTATCAAAGTATCTTATGTTTTCTGTGTACGCTTGGATTTATCAAGTATTATTATTGTGTATAATATTTAGAATATTAAATTATTGTAGTATTATTAGGATATATTTAAATAGCAGAGTAGGTTTAGGATTGGTTGTTGTGTCTTTGATGTAAGCTCATTATCATGTGACAGATGTTATAAATATGTTTTAATTGATTGTGATAATGACTCTGAAGAAGCCAGCATGGTACTGGTGAAAGCGCTAAGTCATTAAAGTTTGTTGATTCACCGTTTTACTTGTGTCATCCTCAGTGGCTATTATTTGAGTTATCATCTAACATTTTATATGCCATACTAATTACCACTTTTTAACAGCAGCTTCTGTTCAAGAGTCTGCTAAAAACTCTAACAGCGCTTGTGTTTCATTTAGGATCCATTATTCTTTTCTGTTTTCCTATACTCTGATATCAATCCTTGATAGGGAAGACAATGTCTTACCTGTAGTCCAAATGCATCCTTGGCCTCTTCTTATTCTATTACCATTCCCTCGCTAATTATTTGTACCCAATACCTTCATTCCTTTGCAAATTCCATTTGCATTTTTTTATCATTTCCACATTTCTCTGTTTTACACACATTTTCCAAAAAAAATTACGAAATATTTCTAATACCTCTACAGGATCTCTGGTTAATTTCCTTGTTATAGTTTCCTAAGGTTGGCAACAACTCTTTCCACTTTCTATTGCCTGAGCTGCTGTGCTAAAAGCTTTTGTGCTCTGGAGTTATAATCAAAACACAGTTGCATAACAGCAGTCTTTCTAAACTCATGCATATTATCTTATTTTCTCTTAAGCTCTCAATAGTTTACACCTGTTCTTGTTCTGTGAGATTCCCCCTATTCTGCTATACTTTAGCCACTGTCAGTCTCTATATATAATCCTTATTACTTCTTAACCATAGCTCTTTTTCTTTTATTTCTACCCTGTTTTTAAACTACACTTGCATTTTATCCCACTCCCTAGCTGTATTTTCTAAATACATTTCTATCATCCATAATAACGCCAGAATAATTTCCTCTACCTATTCCATACATTTATCTCTGTTTAACAGATATGTGGGAAAGCATCAGTGTCTCATTTATATTTCATTGCACTGTATTTTTATTTTAATTATTATTGGTGCATGATCTGAAGTAACTATTGGTACATATCAAAACTTTCAATTAAATGTGCATGCACCTGTGAAATATAACTTCTGTCTAGCCTATCTTAGTTTTTGTACATTGGGTAATAATATGTAAATTCTCTCTGCGTCCTGCTACTGAATTCACATTTTTAATACCAAATATTTTCATAAATCTCTTCAAAAATCTATCCTCTTTTGATATATATTCCCCTCTAGGCCCTCCAGATGCATCCTTACTGTTGCAAATCAAATTCCTGCCCCACCTGTAAGTAATATTCCCTGCTGAAAACTGATTATTTCTCCAAGAATTTTCTTAAGCTCCATTATAGCAGTTTTAGGTGGAATATAAATACATGGCACTGTAATCCTCTTCCATTGCCAGTAGCCCCTTTGTATTACAAATCAAACATTATTATCTATTTTCCATAGTCTATCACTACTTTTGAGGTTTTGCCTTCTTTTTATTGCCTCCATAACAATACTCTTTCTCTCCTTGCTGCTTAAACTGTTTGAAAAGATAGGGGGCTGAGGAGGAAGAAAAGCTCATAAAGCTCTTATTTTGTTTAATAAGTGAGGATTTAAACAGATATGTCACTTCTTGCATCAGTTTTCCCTTATACCATACTTCTTATGTTCCTCAGCTGCAGAAGGGCCAAACAGAGTCTTTATCTAAGGGAGAATTTAAAACCTCTGATTTGACTTTATTATGGAAGCTTTAGGAATGAAATAATGCAAGTTTTCTCAAAAGAGATCAAGAAATAGCCATTCTAGAAAAAGAATCAGAGCTAGATCATAGATTGGGCCCCCCAGAGCAGTCCCTCCTGCAGCAACCCCCAACAACCCCCACCCCCACTGCAGCCCTCTCCCCAGCTATTCCAGTGTTCCATTACTTGGCTACTTCTCCCCAGCTACCATAAACACTGTTCAAACCTGTCAGTGTGGATGCTGTTTCTATTTGCTTCTACAATAATTACAGATAATGAAATAACATAACACAAATACTGATACTATTTTCTAAACAAACAATACAGTTTTACAGTTAAAACAGACACAGCACGAGCAGTAAACTTCTCTGTCCTTGAAACTCTCATTCATTGAAATGGCATTAAAACCCACAGTCAAAGAAAATGTTTCTGGTCAGTGGAGGATTGCGTTTACCTTTGGGATGCTTTCATGCCATAGGCTCCTTGTGCATATGTTTAGGGCCATGCATACATGTGTTCTGTGATTCACCTTCCTAATTGTATTAAATTGTATTCCTTGTATAATACAGCACCATTTGTCAGAATGTGTTTTAAATTTGTAGTTTTGAATATTCTTGCAGTAAGCAATAAAGCAAAATTTATGAACCAGTAATGACAATACTAGCCATTCAGAAAATTTCAACCGTAAAGGGCCACTCAAATTTCTGTCATTGCAATCCACCCATATCAGTCAATAAGCACAATCTTTGCAGAAGTAAAAGCCATCCGAATAATTCCACATTAAAGACATATGTAACTAATGAATAGGTTATGACTCGCAAACAAATTTACATTTCAGTGTGTCATCTACAAATTCAGTGCCTGCTGCCCTTGAAGAATGAATTGCCTATGTTACATTAAAAAAAATTGGTAAGCTGATAATATTGCATTAATGAATGACTGACAAACTGACAATATGTTCATACTTACTAGCCAGCTCATACAAAGGAGGACATACTCAGGAGTGCAGAACCCATATCTCCCCTTAAAATGCACCACGTGATCAGCAATTGAAAGGGAACTCCATCTACATGGTATGGGAGTAGAATCCACAGCCTTCTGCACCAAAGACAATTATGCTACTAACACTACTTTAAAATTCTACAGCACAAACATTGACTGCCATTTGCTAAACAAAACAATAAGTTGCACACTGAAAACAGACTTAGTATGAGCAACCAAAGTAAAGAAAACTTCTCTTCCCTTGAAACTCACAATTCCATTAAAATGGACTAAAACTCATAATCCATTCAAAGTGTACTGAAACTCAAGCAATTCAGTCAGCAGTCTGGTACTTAGTATAGAGGATTCAGGCTCTCGTCTCCACTGAAGCTCACAATTCCTTCAGCAATCTGGTAGTTGGTGTAGAGAATTCAGGATGTTGTCTCCAATGACACTCACAAATCTTACAGCAGTCTGGTAGTTGGTGTAAAGGATTCAAGATCTTGTCTCCAGTAGCCAAGATACAGGGTCAAGCCTGATTAAGTTAATTGACTAACCTGCCCCCCCACACACACACACACAGACACACAACTGCAACGTTACATACCATACCTCCTAACCTCTCACACTCCGTGCACAAGAAATATGGACAAAGCCTAAAATAATGGGGGGCAAAGGCCCAAAAACAGTGACAGATTTTAAACATTGTTCTTATAGACTTAGAAAGAAACTATTTGTCTTAGCATCCACTTTATGAAGGAAATGAAATCTGAAACTATGTTGTTATATGTGGAGTGGATGTTATTTTCAGGAAAGCTGACATCAAACCACAGAACGGAGATCGCCATAGAGTGTGGGAAGGGAAGATTTCCCTTTACTGCAATATAGTGCAATCTCAGAGTTGGTATATTTAAGTAGTGGGGGTGTGACGGGTGCAGGCAGGCTTGCCCCCTGCATAGACGTTTTTTTTGCTTTGGGGTAGTTAGTATTTTGTTTTGTACATTCGATGTTGTTAGCTTTCGAGGTTTGCAGTTCGAAGTTTTGAGCTTCAGATTTGTAAGCTTTCGATCATTTGATATAGACCCTTATTTTCATGTGATTTGTACTGTTAGATGCTATGAAATTCAATTCAATGTTATGGGTTTTAGATGTTCTGGTCTCAATGTTATGAAATTAGATGTTATAGGTTTTAGATGTTTTGAAGGGGACCTAAGCTATATGGGTAGATTACCATGGCTCAGAACATCTGGAAGGTTGAAGGGGAAGGGTCCAGGTGAGCAAAGTCTGTTCTAGATCTGGAAAAGGAATCTAGTTTTTCATGTGTTATAAAAAGTATTCACAGAGGACTAAATTACTGTTTCTAGAATACTTCTTGAGTTCATATCTTTGCAAAAAGCCATAGATGAAGCCAATGCCCTGGTAGAGTGTGCCTTGCCCCTGTCTGGAATAGTTTTCTTGCGGTGGGAATAACAAAAGGTAATATTTCTGCCTGAGGCAACCAAGAGAAATAATTTTCTTTGACACAGGGTGCCCGTCTTCATACCTTCACAAGAACTCATCTGAAATTTTGAATGATTTTGTTCTGTCAAGATAATACCTGAGTTGTCTGTGGACATCCAAGCTATGAAGTGTCCTTTTCCCTTATTTTTTTGGCTCCGGAAAGAAAACAGAGAGATGGGGTAATGTGGCTTAAAGGAAATTTTGATACAATTTCATGCATAAAAGAATGATTAGTTTTCACCGAAGTCCTCTTTCTGTGAAAAATGAGATAAGGTTGAAACACCATAAGAGCTTACAACCCAAACATTCTTCTTGAAACCTTGTTTTCCATGTTAAAACCTCAAGTCAGCTAGATCACCTAGTTCAAATGGAACAAGTGTTCTCTAACACAAAATTAAGATCCCATGAAGGAGCTGCCAGTTTTCTGGAAGCCTTCTTTTGTAGTAAACCCATCAAAAACATTTTCACTTTTTCATTTGAGAATGCATTGAATATGGGGGAGCATGAGGAGACAAGCTGAAATGGCCAACACATGAACCTTAATAAAGGCATAATACAGGCCATGGGATACTGGTTCGAAAAAATACTGTGAAATCAACAAAACACTAGCAATGGATGGACGCTGACTGTTTGAGGGCACCAGCTTGAAAAGCTTCTCCATGTGCTAATATTAGATTTTCCTCCATTAGTATCTGCTGCGAATCAACAGGAAACAAATGCCTAAAAGGTATTAAGACCCTATCATTCAAGAAGTCAGTTGTTTGGAATTAGAATGTATCAAACACTGCAGTTTTTGTGTGAGTAAATCCTGTCTGTCAGGAAGCTTCTGGTAATTGATAAGGGCAAATTCCAAAGAAAAGAGAACCACTGTTACCTGGGCCAGAAAGGAGTCACCACTATGAAATTTTGTGATTTCTTTAGAATCTTCAGAAGTATCCAAGATATCATTAGAACCTTTCTAAGATAAAGAAAACATATCTGTCTCACAGGCCTTCTTGCATGAATTCCTGGAACACAAATTGGCCCATTGATTCTTTAGAGAAGATGAAGGTTTTGCTGTAAAGTTGTATCTCAACCTAACATGATCGGTCTGCAAAAGGGGTAAGATCTGGTTCCCCTTGCTTGTTTACATACCACATCACTGTGGTTACTGTCTGTAAGCAACTGAAGATGTCCTGGGGACTACAGATCATTCACAGAGCTGAGAGCCTTTATAAGAGATAGCATCTCTTTTATATTTAGGAGCTTCTGCTGTCTCTCCTGTCCTTGATACCCTGCACTTTTATTCCCCTTGACACTGCACCCCAAGGACAGTCTGAGGCATCTGTTGTGACTGACTTTTTTGGAGAAGAGAATGAGAGAACTGGATTCAGGGATATTTGATTCTCCACCAAGTAAATTCTCTTTTCATAAATCTAAGAACTGGAATTTGAAAAGACAAGCAGTGTGATTCTAAGACCAAAGAGACTCCAGATACCATTATAACTTTCTCACCTGGAGTCTTGCAAGAAATATCATGAAAATCATGGATGCCATGAGAACCACAATCCTAAGGAATTCCCTAATAGTGGAAGAAGTCTTTGTGAAAAACTACTGGACCAGGTCTAAATATAGATCTATTGTCTCTGTGGAAGAAAAGTTCTTTATACCGAGATATCTAGCAGACACCCCAGAAACGGAATCCTGTGTGAAGAAGTCAAAAAAGATTTTGAACGTTTTCTTGGAATCCCAACCTGTATACGAGACTTCTCACCCAAGTGAGATTCCTGATACTTTGAAAAAAAGACTCTGCTAAAGGTAATCAAGTCATCTAAATGTGGAAAAATGTGAATACCCTGTACCTACAATGGGATATGACAGGAACTAGACATCTTGTGAATGCTCTTGGAGCAGTGAATAGCCCAAAGGTTAAAGCACTGAACTGATAATGTGATCCAGACACACAAAATATTAAGAAATGCCTGAATTGTGCATGACTAGGGCTGTGATGATATGCATCTTTTAAATGTAATACTACTGAAAATAATCAAAATAGGAAGAATGAGCAACAGGTTGTGAAGTGAAAGCATTTTAAACCTGGGCACTCTCACAAACTAATACAGGAAAGAAAGGTCCAGAACTGGTAGCAAGGAATTTTCTTTCTTTCATTGCACTACAAACATTTTTGAATAAAATCCTGTTCCCAGACTGGTAGGAGAAACTACTTCTATAATCCTGTGAGACAGCGTATACTTTAGGAGAGTAGAGAAAGGAAGGGTTTGGTTTGGTGGATTAGGAGACATTCCCTGGAAAGGAGACAGTTTCCTCCCATTGCCATCTGTAGCCTAACTGGATCAGCTTCAGAATCCATTTGTCTTAAGCAATCTCTTGCCAAAGAGAGAAATGGAGATTCAAACTTTCTGGAAGAGCTAAGGGACTGCAATGGTGGTGGTGGGTGTGGGGGTCAAGGTCCCTTAAATAAGCTTTCTGCCTTATTTAACCATCCTTTGTTTGGGGGGTAACAGCTTTCTTTTTGGAACGTGTCTGCCATTGCTTTTTGAAAGTCTGCTTTCCTAGCATTCTGTGGAGATTGTGCATTTTGCTTGTTGTCAAAACTGGATGAAGGAGTAGAAAATCCTTTGAAATCTTTAGAGGTAGGTGGCTGAAAAATCTGGGCTATTCCCTGAATCAGTTTACCTCTCTCATCACACTTTTTGATAACCTCTGCATCAGCAGGTCAAGAAGAATTCCATATTTCATTGTTGATATCTTCTGGGAGGTTCTGGGAATGCAGCCAGACAAACTTCCTCAAAACAGCATCTGTGGCAACAGCCATGGAAGCAGTATCTGCAGAGTCGCAAACACAATGAGTAGTGATTTGAGAAGCAGAAGAAAGAGAAGAAACTTGACTACACAAGGCAGATTTTCCTCACAAAAGAAAACTGCAACTAAAACATAATTCCTCATGCTATTACAATTAGCAATGGTATATACGTAAACGTATGAACCTGTCAGTTCAGAATTCTGAAACTTAAAGTTGCAGAACCATACACTTTTGTCCGCACACATATCAATAGTTTTACTATCCTTGTCTGATGGAAAGGATTATATTTATGACCCTTGCATCTGTCCCTTCACATTCCCCTACAAATTCAGCATTTCACGGCTTTTCAGGAAAATGGAAACATATATTTTCCTTGTACCAGAAACCACCTTATAATAAATGTCAGTAGCCTGCACAATACTGAATTCCAAATAAATTACTCCTGTCCAGAGAAACTAACACATGTAAACTTAAATGTTTTGTTTTAAGTCTCTTTTAACAGGAACATTGGGGTAAACAGAGCTAGTATTGTCAGTAACAGCTTCCACAGCCTGCAGAGTAATTGCTCATCAGACATGTATTTCATTTAATTTACTGGTGTAGCATAAAATAGCCTTAGTTTATCAAATAGCTTTATTAACAGCCTAAAATGTTTTTTAATACAAGTTAGTGGAATATTTTGCAATTATAAACTGAAGATATGTATGACAGGCATTCAGAAAAGGAAGTAGTCTTAGAATGATTTTCAGCATCATCCTTACAATATATAACAAAGACAGACTGAAAACAAAATTGTAGAGCAGAGTGTGTGATGTGTCTTTAAGAAGCATAGCAAGTGATGAATGTGCATGTATAAATAGCAGGCACATGTTATACCCAGTGCCATTTTGAGAGCGCAGCCAGAGAGTGGGCATGTATGAATGTAATAGCTAGTTTGTATATAAGTTTACCTAAGTTAAAGTTAATAAGCTTCAATCGTGATGTGTTTGTACATAATAAAGCTGCTTGAACAGAACTCACAAAGACTTGTCTATTACATCTTGACTAGATGAGCAACATAGTGTCAGAAGCGGGATTCCAGAGACTGATTTCCAGAGCTACAAGGTGTAGAGATAACAGTGAAGGTAAACTAAAAGAAACGAGGATGAAAAAGAGGCAGAAAAGAACCAAAGGTAATGAAAACTTGCACCAACAGCTTATTTTATAAAACAGATAAAACAGAGCATTACAAGTGCACAAACCACATTATTAGACAAGCGAGAGGCACAAAAGGTTTATTGATTAAGCAAAATATTTAAGATTAAGATATTTGTTAAACGATTATCAGAAAAGCAAAATGAGTGTGTTTAAAGCAAAACGGGCATGTATAGAGTAAGACAAGCACAAGAAAAGTACAATGGGCATGAAAAGAGATAAAACGTGCAAAACGAATATAATAAAAGCAAAAAGGGCACATTAAGCATAAATAAAGCAAGGGTGTTGCATGTTTCTTGGAAAAGTGTTGTGTTTTGGCATAACTATGACTTTGTATTGTATTAAGAGCATAACTAGAGTTATTCAAAGTATCTCAAAGTGTGTAAAAGTGCTTACAGTGTGTGCTTATTACTGTGCATGTATTCCGAAGAGTTTATTTCTGTCAAAGTGCAACTATTTCATAAAGTATAGTCAAAGTACAGCCATTTTGAAATGTTTCTTGAGCTGAGTGTGTCTATTCGCAAAGTGCTACCATTACAGAGTATTTCTTGCAATGTAAAGAAGTATCTAGCAAAGTATTGCCATTGTGGGGAAGTTTTAGTGTGCCGAGTACTGTTCATTCGCAAAGTCCAATTACTTCAAAATGTTTCTTACTCTGAGCTTCTTCTGCCCAGTTTATTTGCACAGTGCAGTTATTTGAAATGTTTCTTACACTGATAAGAAGTGATTTTTACAGTACAGTGATTTCAGGAGTAGTACAGTGCCTGAGAGACCTATTTCGCAAAGTTCAGTTATTCAGAGGCTTGTTGTGCTATTGGACAAAGTTACAAATACTGGCATAAATTTCTGGGATATATGTATGTGTATGTGTGTGTGTGTGTGTGTGTGTGTGTGTGTGTGTGTGTGTGTGTGTGTCCGGGCATATTTAAAAACCCTTCACTGGTATGTGTTAATAATGGCAGACGTATTTCGAAAACCCTTACCACTTGTATTTGATCAGAGAACTGGAGAATATCTGAGCAAGAGTGCGATATTTCTATAGAAGCAGCTTATTCTAACAATGATGCATACACCAGGGCATTCATTTTGTTAAACCTAGCTGGGTCAGAGGCCAATGAAAGAGAGAGTTCATTTGTGTATGCACCAGCAGTATATGAGGGAGACGGTGAAAATCACCATATCATTGTACAGGTTGAATCAAGGGAAGAACCCAAGTGTTTGATGTGCAAATTCAGAGAAATGTGTAACCTCAGGCAAATATTACATTAGACAGGCATTTGTTTTACAAAAGAGATCAGAAACCAGGGGGAATTATTTCAGCTTATATTACTGACCTGAGAAACAAAGCTAAGATGTGTAGGTTTTAGTGACTTAAAAGATGAGCTGATAAAGGACAGGGTTGTGTGGAGTATTAATAGTGCTGCTGTGAGAAATATTTTGCTTTGTGACAGTGGTTTAATGTTGAGTAAAGCTATTGAGCTTTGTTAAATCCATGAATTTACAGAAAAACACACAAGTATGGTTGCAAGTGATAACAGCATAGTTTCAACAGGTTCCAGAGCAAATGCAGATAGCATGCAACACATGGCAAACAGAAGCAGGCCTAAGTACATGGCAGCCACAGCTTCTGATGGTTCATCAGGGAAACCACGTAGTTTTCTGGCAAGTTCTAAGAAAGGAGCATGCTCAGTGCAGTAGAAGCATGAGTCTGCAAAACCCAAATCCAGTTTTATTGTTAACTGTCACAATTGTGGTGCCAATCATGAGTCTAAAAGAGAGAAATGCTTAGTATGTGATCAGCAATGCCACAAGTGTAAAAAATGGAACTATTTTCAAAAGTTTTGCAAATCAAGTATGCCTCACACAGTTGCAAAGTAGGGTCACTTGAAAAAACAAGTTGATCATATAGACAGTTACAGCACTACTTTCTACGTAGATGGTGTATTAGTAATTGGTGAAAAGGTTGATGTAGTGAATTTGCTTGCAAAGAATAAAGGGTTTTCTACTGTCCAGATCAACGGTAAATCCACTGAGCTCAAAATAGACACTGGTTCAAAGTGTAATGTTATATCAGCAGACACACTTACGATTGAATCTGCTTTCTTTTATCAAGGAAGTTCATCAAATAAGCGCATATCCTAGTTCCAATTTTTCAAAGCCATTTCCTCAGATTATGCTGATGTTTTTGATGACAAATTAGGCAAACTTTCAGTCATGTATTCTATGAAGTTAGACCCAGTGCTCAGTCCAGTAGTCAGACCAGCAAGAACAATTTCAATAGCTAAGCAAGATAAAGTCAAAGCTCAGTTGGATAAAATGGTGCAGCAAGGTGTAAAGGGTCCAGATACAGTACCAACTGAATGGGTGTCCTCCATGGTAGCAGCCCACAAAAAAGGCTCAGAAGAAATCAGAATAAGTATTGACCCAAGAGATTTGAACAAAGCATTAAAGAGACTGCATCATCCAATGTGTACATTCGAAGAAGTCATAGCCCTAATATCGAATGCCACTACTTATTCTGTCTTAGATGCAAAAAGTTCACCTTGGCAAGTGATGTTTGATCCCAAATCCTCATTATTGACCACTTTTGGTACCCCGTTTGGCAAATGCAGATTCATAAGGATGCCATTCAGAATAAATTCTGCAAGTGAAGTCCTCCAGGGTGCAATGCAACAAATGTTTTCAGGTTATCCATGTGCCATAATAGTAGATAATTTATGGGTTGGAGGCAATGGTGAAGCAGAGCATGACAGAAACCTTAGGAGAGTTCTAGACAGAGAATGTGAAGTGAACTTAAAACTCAATCCTCTAAAGTGCAAAATCAGACAACCAGAAGTTACATTGTAGGTCATTTATTTACTAGCACTGGCTTAACACCAGACTCATCCAAGCAAGCAGCTGTTCTTCAGATGTCACTGCCAGATAATATTCAAGCTCTACAGCATTTCCTTAGCATGGTCAAGTATTTAGGCAAGTTTATACCAGACCTCCGTGAGTTGACAGCACCTTTAAGAGAGATAATGAGCAAAAATGTTATTTGGTCTTGGTTGGAACAGCACCAGAAACCATTTGAAGATCTTAAGAGGAAAAATTGCCACCCCACCTACATTAAGATACTATGATATCAATAAACCAGTCACTCTTTCCTGTGATGCTTCAAAATTTGGTCTTGGTGCAGTTATTCTGTTATTCTTCAAGAAGGCAGACCAGTAGTCTACACATCTAGAACTCTTACCCAAACTGAGATGCGATATGTTCAAATTGAGAAAGATCTTTTGGCAATAGTATTCCCATGTTCAAAGTTTCATGATTACATCTATGGTTGAGCTATTCAGATTGAAACTGATCACCAACCTCTAGTTACTATTCCAAAAAAGCCTATGCATTCAGTTCCAGTGAGATTACAAAGAATGATGCTCAAATTACAAAAGTACAACTTAAAAACGGTTTATACAAAAGGCAAAATTCTTTATCTGGCTAATACCTTATCTAGATCACCCAGAAATACAACAGAACAGCTTGATACAGAGAATTTTGACTATGACATAACGGCAGTGCATAATTTTTCTACCACGAGACATGATGAGCTGAGAGATCATACAAAGACTGATCCAATTTTGCAAAAGCTCAACCACTACATTAATGTTGGGTGGCCGTCAAAGCAATCTAGAGTACCACTTGAAGTACAAACCTACTTTCCTTACAACAGATGAGATGTTGATGAAAGATGGCGTTATTTTCAAAGGTCCTAAAATTGTTGTTCATGCTTCCTTACAACATGAATTTATCCAGATTTTGCACTGTGGTCACCCAGGTTCCGAATCTACCAAAAGAAGGATGAGAGAACTAGTGCTTTGGCCTTCACCGAGTGAAAGACATTGATAAAGTACTTTCTTCTTGTTCAGTATGCAATAGTACTAAACCGCATTTGCAAAGAGAACTGCTTCAGCTTAGTTGAGTTTCTGAACTACCTTGGTTAACAGTAGCCACTGACATATTTGAGTGGAACAATCAGCATTACTTAGTATTGGTAGACTCTTATTCTAATTAGTTTGAGATTGACTTACTACCCAATCTAACATCCACTGCTGTTATCACCAAGTTGAAACATCATTTCTCAGTCCATGGTAGTCCACACAAAGTTATTTCTGACAATGATACTCAATTTACTAGTCAGTTATTTCAGAAATTTGCAAGAAAATGGGACTTTGTACATGTTACTAGCAGTCCTGAATATCCACAGTCAAATGGACTAGCTGCACGTACAGTGCAGAGTGCAAAGCAATTACTTGAAAGGTCAAAGCGTGACAATACTGATGGCTTTTTGACTTTACTTAATCTCATAAACATACCCAATGATGGTATACTTGGATTGCTTGCTCAGAGACTTCTATCCAAGCATACTAGAGCAACACTGCCTATTAGTTTCAGTTTATTGAGTCCTAAAGCTAAAAACAACATAACCATCAGATCCCAATTATTCAGGAAGCATTCTATCCAGAAGTCCAGTTATGATAAATCAAGCAGATTTCTTCGTCCACTAAAAGAAGGAGAGACAGTAAAGATACAAATGGCGAAAGGTTTTGACCGGATAAGTCAAGTAACAGGTATATATACAGAGCCAAGATCCTTCTTTGTAGAATCTGAGGATGTGGAGTACAGGAGAAATCGGAGATATCTCCTTCCTGTACCAGAATTGATATCGCAGCATTGTTCCTGTGATACAACTGTAGATCGCAGAGCAATCATGACAATGTTCCTGTTCCAGAATGTGTCTCAACTTCTGATTCCAACTCTAATGATGTTCCAGATATTCCTAAGGTTGAACTTTCAGCAGAGACAGTTCCAGTTGCTAAGTCTAATTCTCAGTTTTATGTCACATGATTTGGTCACACTTCCAGATCTAGTGAGAAATATACAGTGACTTAGACATAACTGTATATATGTACATAGTTCTGTATAAAAGCATGACAAAAGCTATTTGTATTATTTGCATGTCAACCAATATTCTCAGCATCGCATACTCTATTTCTCAAAGAGGAAGGGTGTAGAGTACAGTAAGTGATGTGTCATTAAGAAGCATACCAAGTGATGAATGTGCATGCATAAATAACAGGTAAGTGCTATACCAAGTGCCATTTTGAGAGTGCAGCCAGAGAGTGGGCATGTATGAATGTAATAGCTAGTTTGTATATAGGTTTACCCAAGTTAAAGTTGATAAGCTTCAATAGTGAAATGTTTGTACATAATAAAGCTGCTTGAACAGAACCCACAAAGACCCATCTGTTACATCCTAACCAGATGAGCGAGAAGATAAATATTAATACAAGGAAGAAGCATATACTAAATCACACTATAATGATGTTTCACATGGAAGTTTAGCAGCACTAGTCAGTAAAAGAGAAAAGTAGCAAAAAGGTCAGTTTTTCCACAAAAACACAGTAAAAAGGCACATTAATCACTTGCCCCAGTCCCAAAAAGTAAAATAAACAGTTTTCCACTGAAAATGTATTTTTTAACAATATTAACAATTTTTTACTCCATAAGCAAAAAAGTGAATTAAAGTAATGTGACAGTTAGTAAAGATACTTTTCAGTAGCTTTAAAGTAGTTGTTTTGTCACAAGAACATAGTTTTGACAACTGAAAAGTATGGAGAAAGTTTTTCCCCAAAGGGAACTTATCTGCCCATCAATGTAACAGCATTAGTACAACATCAATCCTTGAAACCCACTGAAGAATACTCTCTTCAGCAGCAGAAAAGCTCTGATGAGCTTGGCACCCAATTCTGTCATTTCACTTAGCTCAGCTCGTGCTAACAGTCTGGGTGTATGGAAGGTGCCTGAAGCTTTGGTAGTTTCCGGGCAGTTACATTCTAGGCAGGATACAACCTGTATATCTTAGGCAACTGCAACCGTGATCACTATGAAGAACATTATAAAGATTGTTTGGGACTACATCATATGCCGATGTGCTAGGTGACTATCACTGGTTAAAATGATTCCAAGTGTTCTTCTCTTTTTTAGTTCCAATCCGTTAAAGTTAAAAATCACAAACATGTATCTATCTAAAAGCCAACCATTCAAAAATATTTTGTTGAATCACATATTCATAGCCTTTAATCTCCCATCTTCAAAATGTGGAATAATATATTTCATAATGTACAATAAAGGGCAAAAAGTGGAATACTTACAAACAACTGACCAATTATCAACAACCTCAGCTATGAAGCTCACACAATGGATAAAATGTGCTACTCTGTGCTTCTAAAATTTTCTTTTAATGGACTAATAAGATTCTATACTATTTACCATGGATACATATAAAAAACTATTTTGATGAATTAATAAGATTCAGTATTATTTAACATGAATATCAGTTATATAAAGTCTTAACAATTACAATATGACAGACCCTTTCAATGTGGAGCAGCTTAGAAAATGGACTTTTTAAAACTCAAAAGGAAGAATGTTAAACACGCGGTACAGTTCACAGGTGCAGGTAGGCTGATAGTCAATAGAAAAGCACACACTGCAACAAAGCATAATTATTTACCTTATACCTTAGGGCAGACAACCTCCTACAACCATAGCACAGCTGGCAATACCCTACAAACCACATAACTCTACTCTTAACCATAAACCTAACATTAACCCTAACAATAGATCTAATTATATACCTACTGGTAATTCTAATTCTGATCCCATGAATAAATCTAACTCTAAATGCTACCAATATCAAAACTTGTATACCAAACATTTTCTCATTTCTCAAGCCCCATCTCATCCAAAAGTCAGTGCCTTGCATACCTACTAAAGCAAGTGGAAATGATCCGATAATCTAACATTCAGATAACTCAAATTTCTATAAAATGACTTGACTAAACTGCCATAGGCAAATGTTTTGTGAAACAGTAACCTATGTCTGATGGAAACTCATTACCTTGGGCCACTGAGGCTGGATGTCATGTGTTGCATGTCTTTTAAGAAAAACATGTTATTCATTGTCAGTGGTCATACTATAGTCTGTCTGAAAATTTAGCATGAACTTGTGTCCTGCACAACAAACTCTTATGACTCAGAGCCACACAATCCAGGGATCTAAACCTTGTCATCACAATAAACAAAACATGCTGGAGGGATGGGTTCCTGACCCAGAGACTTCCCAGACTCTGGAATAGATTGCCCATACATGTCAAGCAGAGTGCCTCGTTGGCCCTCTTCAAAAGGAACCTTGACGATTGGATGGGAGAAAGGAAATTCGCCCCGGGGATCACATCAGTCGCCCTGCTAGACATGGGTTCAGGGAAGTAAACAGTGTGGGAAGAAATAGCCAGGGAATTGTTATGGCTAGGCTTGTATAGGCCCTAGGGCTGATAGCCTAGTACTAACCTATGAACCTATGAACCTATGAAAATATCACCCACTGCTGAGAAGTAGTGTCCTTGGAAAAGTCATTGCTGCAATCATTTATTTTTTGAAGAATTGAGTCATCCTTTGCCTTACACTACAAATACAGGTGAGATTTTTTAGATAAATTGATATTTTTGCATATGGGTAATATATTTATTTGATAAAATCAATATGGATCTATGCATAAATATCTGTCACACTACAAGTGCAGTTACATACTGTGTGATTAGTATGTGCTGCTTCCATATATTAATATTTATATTGTTTTCAATTTATTTTTATTATATATAGTAATGAAATGCTGAAAAATCATTCTAAAGACTACTTCATTTCTTTTCTAAATGCCTGCCTTAGGTGTCTTCAATTTGTAATTGCAAGATATTCCACTAAGTTGTATTAAAAACATTTTATGCTGTTAAAAAGGCAATTTGATAAACTAAGGCTACTGTATGCTAGACCAATAAATTAAATGAAATGCATGTCTCACTAGAAATGCTTCCCTGTAGACTTTGTCAGATTTTAATATCTAATAGGAATGTCTAATGGAAATATAAAAGTGCTAGCTTTTTCATTTTATCTTGACATGATGAATGCGTTTAACCTGGATATCTATTTAAAGTAATCTACTGTGCTAATGTGTCTTGATAAGTGAGCGGCTTAAATCCATTATAAAGATGTGACCTTGAGTCAATTATATTATAGGGTAACAGTGGTTTTAAGTTTGTCTGCCTCTGGTCCAGGTTATGACCTTAAATTATTCATTGAACAATTCACTTATCGAGTTAACAAGCAAACACATAACTAGATAACAAAGCTGGTAATGCTGATATTGGCACTACTTTTATGGAAAGGGAATGATTACAAATATATGATGTTGAGCATATTCTACGCTTTGGAAAGCATATAATAGTCTCACACAGATATGAAATGCACATTTCGTAGATGACTATAAGGTCTTGTCATATGAAACAAAATACAGAAAACAAGTCACTCATTTTGACAGTGCTACAATATAACATGAATTCATATGCTGAAACCATACAACTACTGACACTTGTGACAAATGTGATGATGAAATACAGAAGTTTGTAAGAAAAATATTGAAAAACTGTATGTCAGGTTCCTGTTTTTTCCTCTTCATTCTTTAGCCCATATTATTAAAAATGCATTGAATCATTATGTTAATCTAGTAATTGAATGTAAAGAATACTAAAAAATTATATTAACTTGGATGAATTTACTTCCATTTAGTAGATTTGATAATGACCTTTAAAAGTACAAACATACAGAAATGTGCAGGGTTCCTCGAAGTGACATATTCTTAACACTTTGAAGTCCTTTCTTGCTAGAAAGGCAAACATCATTTTATATTTCAAAATATTGTAAACTGGTTTAATTTTTATATCTATGCAAAGTATAGTATAAAGGCATGGATACTGACAATGGTGCAGTTCAAAGACAATGAATGCATCAGTGGAAGACTTCATATTTTGTTAGTGAACTGCTTTGTGTACCGAAGGTACAGGGCTTGAGTCTTTTACCTTCATTTGTCAGTTTTGTAAAACTGAAAAAGTCAGTTAACAAGACAGCTCTCCTAGATAACTGCTGAAAATGAACACTTGTGTCAACTGAGTTTACCTGATTAACAAATGTCTAAAATAAAGAAAAATACAGAGCATGCATTTTAAAAAATAGAATTTCATGGTAGAAGAGTGGCAGTGAACAGATCTCTTTCATAATGAGAAAATAATCATACTGAATTACAAAGTACACAGACTGAAGATAGCTTATGGAATTCAAGTACTTTAACGATCAGTAAAATATTTTCTGATCAAATACAGGCACATGAAAATCACATGTCCGCTTCATCAAATGCTGTAATGTAGTCTCCAGAATTAGTGTGTTTTGAAAAGAAGTTAAAGGTTGCTGAAGTTTTCAGTTAAATAACAGCAAACTGTCACAATATGTGCATTTATATATATATCTATATATCTATCTATCTATATATATATATATATATATATATATATATATATACATAAAATTTCACTGTTGGTAATGCAAGATTTGTCAAAGGTTGAAGAGAATCATCATTAGGAAAAAGGAAAAACATATTTTTAGTAAATATTTATTGTGGAGAATGTTTTCAGTGTTATGAGTTTTCGGTGTTACAAGTTCGTCAGTGATATGGATTTGATGTTATGAGTTTCAGTGTTATAACACAGACATGGAGGGGACAAATCAACAAAGTTGCTATAAATAGATGATGTGGCATTACAGGCAAACTCTGAGGAAGAACTTCAGCAAAGGGTAGGGGAATGGAATGCAACATTGAAGGCACATGGGATGAAACACATATAGGGTGGTGCAGTGGTGCAGCGGTAAACATTGTTGCCTCACAACAAAAGGTTCTCCAGTTCAATTCTCTGCTGGGCTGCCTTCTGTGCATAGTCTACATGTCCTTCCTGCATTTGCATGGGTTTCCTCTGGGTAATCCGGTTTCCTCCCACATTCCAAAGACATGCATCTGGAACATTTCCCCTTGGGCCTCTAATGAAGATAGGCTCTGTCCTAGTCAGACTTTCCAGTCAACAAGTGTTAAATAAATAAATAAAATGAGTACTGATAAGACAGTTGCAATGGAAGCAAATGGGGGAAATCAGAAGAAGCTGGGGATTGAGATAGAAGGAAGGTTGTGGAACAGGTTAACCGCTTCGACTATCTTGGAAGGGTAGTTGAGGAGAAGTCTGAATGAGGAGATCACAGCTAGAATCAGAGGGGCTGCAGCTAACTGACACAGAGTATTATGTGTATTGTATGACAGAATAATGCTAAAGAACTGAAAAGTAAGTATGCAAAACAGTGGCGTGACCTGTACTACTGTATGGTACAGAAACAAGGGCAGTAAAGGCAGAGCAGATGAGGAAGCTAGATGTGATGGAAATGAAGTGCCTGAGACAGATGGTAGGATGCACACTGTGGGACAGATAAGGAAATGAGGACTTAAGAGCAGAAGCTGAAGTAACTCCAATTACAGAAAATGTCAAAGGAAACAAATTATGGTGGTTCAGGCACGTGCAGAATTGCAGAAGACAATATGGTGAATAAGATGTGGGACAGACAGGAAGAATATAAGAGGAAATGAGGCCATCCAGCAAATAATTGGATGGATTGTATGAAAAATGATCTGCAACAGTCAGGCATGAGTGTTGAAGAAGGTAGAAGATTGGCAGTGAATAGACAGAGACTGTGACTGTTAACATGACCCTCCAATACCATGTAGAAAATGTGAAAAAGGAGGTTGATAATGAGGAGGGAAGAGCCCTGAAAATCTCTAGGAAACAAAGTGAACTACATAAAAAAGAGTGACAGAAAGCACACACCCTGGCAACATCACATGAATAGCCAGAAAAAAAAGGGGATTGGAAGGAGGGATGGCTACCACAATGGTGATCAATTACAACATCTACTGTTATGGTAACTTAAGCAACTGTACTATGTTCAAAACAAGGATTACCTATGCAGTAGCCTAAGCTATATGGGAGATTGCCATAGCTTACACAGAAATGGACAATAAGGAGGAAGCCTGACAAAGCCTGTCCTGTACCTGGAAAAGGAATCCAGATTGAATTGCTTTGTAAAAAAAAAAAAAAATATATATATATATATATATATATATATATATATATATATATATATATAGGACCACGTTATTTCCAGAAAAATACTTCTAGATTCCATTCCTGTCCAGAAAGCCACCAAAAAGCCAATGTCCTTGAATGAGCTGTAACCCTGTCTAGAAATTGTTTATTATGGTGAGTGCAACAAACAGTAACAGCATGAGACCACCTTCTAGAAATAATCTACTTTGCTTGTTGTCCTTTCCTCTTATCTTAATGGGGACAAACAGCTGATCAACTTTCCTGAAAGGTTACACTTTTCTGGGGTAGTATCTGTGCTGCCTGTGAACATCATGAAAAATGTGGGAAATGAAATTTCTAGTTAAAGTAAGCTCTTAGATAACTTTACAAATAAGGGTGGGATTTGTTCTCAAGGTATCGCTGTCCTTATGAAAAATGAGCTAGAGTTTTACACAGCATAAGTGCTTGTAACACAGATACTCACCTAGCAGATGTCAGAGTAATTAGTAAAATAGACTTCCACACTAAGAACTTCAAATCACACTCAATAGCTGTATCAAGCAGAGACAAGGTTAGCTGTATCAAATATAGACAAGGTTACATTTCTTCAACCAAAAATTGTGTCCATAGGAAGAGCCACCTGTTCCTAGGTGGTAAGATATGTAAGACCATTCTCAAAAGTTAATTAGCTTGAGTACTGTGAGAAAGAGAGGGGAGCTAAAACAGATATGCAGAGGCTGCTGCCAACTGTAGATAGTAACCCACACAAATAATCAATAGCCAGAGGTAACCAGGCCTAAAAAGGATCCTGGTTCCTTAACAGGCACCAAACAGAAAATCGTTTTCCTAATAGCAGGTTTTCGTGCCTCTTTTTGTACATGCTGCACATTTTCAAAAAAGATGCCTAAAAGGTATCACAATTCAATCATCCAGGCAGTTAGTTGATTAATTTCCACACTGGTGTGTATCAAATTCCCCCTGTAATGTGTGACTATATATGGTCTGTAGAGAAGCCATTGGATGTTGCACTTGGACAGATTGAAAAGAATGGAGTCACCACCAGTATTTTTAATGAGTTCTTCTGCATCTTTAGAATAGCCATGGTGATCAGTGGGATGACATACAGGAGTTCAAATAAGAAAGAATCTGTCTTCCAAGCCTGACTGCAAGAAATCCTGGAGCAGAATCTCCGTAGTTATCTGTTTTGAAAGGAGGCAAATATCTCTGTCCTGGTTCAGCTGAGCTCAAGACTGAACAGACATGACGATTATGGATTGAATTTTTGGACACTTTTCTTTCCTTGTGGCCTCCTTTATACTGGTGCTGAAACCCTGTTTACTAGCTTGTTGCTGCTTAAACTGTTCATTGGGAAAGGGAGCTGAGCAGAGGTGAAAACTATCATTTGGCCTGTAAAAGAAGGGAAGGGAAATCTGTGCCACTCCTTGAATCAAACTCATCATGCTCTTAAGAACCTCAGCTGCAGACAGGTCAAACACTCTCTAAGGAAGAATTGAAAACTCAGATTTAGCATCCTCAAGAAGATTATGGAACTGGAGCTAAGCCAATCTTCTCAAAAACTGATCCAGATGCAGCAACTATGGAAGAAGAGTGATCGGCACCATAAATACATTTTAAACTTTGGTCTCCACTTTCTCTTAGTCACCACCTTCCTTCCCAGTGCTGGTCCTGTGGTCCCAGATTCAATCCTTGACTCTCACACTGCAGGAGGTGTGCCACAGGACAAAACCCTCAAATGTTTTCACTGAGAATATTGTCAATGTGCAACATGAAGAGCCTTACTGCATGTTAACTTAACTTTTCAAATATGTGCCTGGCCTGTGCTAGAAAGCGGTTGTGACATTCCCCCAAGGGAGTAGTCCTTGCACTCTAAGGACACTTACTAAGTTTGACCACTGCCATTCTCTTAACAAATAGATTACACTGTATATGTCAGTTACATAGTTTGCGTAGCTTCCCGGTTTCTGCATTCAGTAAATGAAATAAAGTCTGTTCTACTTTGTGCCTCTACCGCTCTGTACCAGCTACAAACTAATTACTGTCTGTAATTAATGATCTGAAGGTAGAAGGGCCACTTATTTAGAATGTATTGCTAAGTCTCCCTTCCTCTTGGTCTCCATCATCTTCCTTCACAGTTTGGTTATGCTTCACATGTTATTACATTTCTATTTTTTCTTAGACAGTGTAGAACAATGAGAAGAACTTGTTAGTGTGTTGTATTTGTGTCGATTTCATTCATATTGGATAAGCTTTATGTATGTTTAAGATCTGCCCTTTTACAAGTATGTACGTAATTTAATTTTCTAGTGTTTGGTATATATAACGGTCTTTTAATGTACTGGTTAAGCCAATGAATGCTTCCTAAGAGATGGCATTATATTGTGTTCATCTGTGTAGTGCTATGTTCTTATTATTTTTTCTATATAGCTCTATATAGTGAATTACTGTGGTTCTCTTTCTGTATACTTCCTGCCAACCTATTTTGACCTTACATTCATAAACTTTCTTCTCATCTCTATACTCTTATAATAACCCATATTCTCTTTCACTGACTCACTTCCTTCCTTCTTCACTAGGAATACGTATTAAATTTATTACCTACATATATTACAGTTTGAAATAGTTTTTCTCTTTACTTTCCCTTCAGAGCCTGTAGTCACTGCATCCGTCCCTCACTCTGTTGCTGCAGAAGTTCTGCCACAAGGCACACCTCTGCTAAGGTTTTCACTGAAAATATTGTCACTGTGCAGTGTAAGCATGTTTAACATGACAATCCTTGCTGTGTATTAACTTACACTAGTGAAACATGTACCTGTCCTGTGGTGGAAAGCGGCTGTGGCATCCTCCCCTTCAAAGGAGCAGTCTTTGTACTTTAAGGACCAAATACTTAGTTGTTCAGTCCTTTTCTCTTTACCAATAAATTATACTGTACATGCCAGTTACTTAGTCTCCCGATCTTATTGGTTTATCCATTCAGTAAATGAAAAAAAAAACTTGTTCTACTTTGTGTTTTCTTGTTAACTGCTCTGTATGGCAATAAACTGATTGTTCTCTTTAAAAAGCTTCTTACTACTTTTCTGAAAAATAAACAAAGAAAAACAAATGTGTATTACTGTCCTTTACATACCCATGGACGCAACACAGCTATACTGGAACATATCCTACATTGAATATCCATAACAATTCCACAAGAAAAAATACCATACGGTGATGTCAGTATCAGTTGATTGGACATAACTTTTAATTCCTCTGTGCCTAGCATGAATTTATATGGTTTCACACAACTAATTAATAGCCCCACATATTATAGCTAGACATCAAATACCTTATTAGGCTGGATCCTGGTCTCAGACCCTAGCAAATTTACCACCACACGTACAATGTCACACTTACTCAGCGACCATCTCCCATTCTATACAACCAAACATCTCACACATCCACTTAAACAGGTGTTCATAAAACAACATGCAACCAGTCCAGTTTTAACCCAAAAATATTCATTACTATAATACCATCTATTAAATGGAACATCTTAAAAATCCTCCTCTTAGATGATGCAGTAAATGTCTTCAGTACAATTGTACTAAATATCCTAAATAGCCTTGCATCGTCTAGAAGGAAGAGACTAAAAACAAATAATTAAAATTGCTATGCAAAAAAAGTAAAATGTTATTGAAGGATAGAGAAAAAGTGTGCAAAGAATGGAAAAAATATAAAACACCACAATATCCTAAAAACTTCAGAATGCTCCAGAGCCGTACTAAGAAGCAATAAATAAAGCTGAAAAACTGTACTAAACACAACCATAAAAATTCTGGTTAGCGATTAAAAATTCAAATTCAATCCCTCTCCTAATAACTCAGCACTTGAAACATTAATATAATTCAACTATATTTCATTCATAGCATAGCATCTTTAACTAAGGATTCCCTTACATCTAATCTCAACCTTGCCCAACAGCCATATATCACTAGATACACATTCGCCTTCAATCCTGTGCCCACATCCTATATAAAAATACTTTTAAACTCAAACCATGCTCTACTTCAACTAATGACTTTCCGAGTACCTTAAAATTGTATCCAGCAGTGTTGCCTATCCTGTCTCAATCCTTATAAATAGGTCAGTTTAGAAATCACACTTTCCCTCTCTCCGAAAAAAAAAAAAATCACACATTATCTCTCCACACAAAGGAGGAATTGTATCCCACCTCTCCAAGATACTTGAAAAATGTTTTCAAAACCAAGTGCTACATTACCTACTGCAGGAAGAACGCCTACCCCTCCCAGAACATGACTTTAGCACATTCCATAGTACTAACGCTGCACTTCTATTTTTTATAAATTTGGTCAATTAAGCAAGAGATAATGGCAAACTAGCCTTCTTATTTTCAGACTTGTCTAAAGAATTCTACAAAATTCTTCACACCAAACTTTGGCTTCAAATGTCCTCACTAAGTTTATCTCAGGCCACCCTTCTATGGATCAAAAGCTACTTGTCCAATGGGTTATTAGTCAGTAAAATAGCACTCCACCCTCTCTCCATACCTCCCAGTCATCACTGCTGTACCACAAGGCTGTATCCTAGGTCCCCTCCTCTCTAACATTCTCAGCCTCCACAAATTCACACAACAGACCTCGCTTATACAATATGCAGATGACTGCACACTAATATATACATCAAACAACCTGGCGCATCTTCAGAAAATTACTCAGGAAGCTTTCACAGACACTGAAATATGGTTTGTAACTCACAGCTCATGCTTAGCACACACACACATAAAAAACTACTTTTCTTCCCCCAAATCTTTTTCTGTCATGAAAAAAAAGAAAATTAAAATCCTCTCTCCTAATAATACAAGCACTGATGTCACTTTTCAGAACAAAGTATCAGGGATGACTATGGATGATAATCTTAAATTCAACTTGTATATAAAAAAATTATATTAAAAAAAAATCACCAAAAATTAGGGGATGCTTTATAGATCCAAAAACATTTTCATCAATGCAACTAAACTACACTTCTCACTACATACCTTCTTCCCTCACTACTTTATGGCACTTCCATCCTCATTAACCTCCAGGCGTCACAGAAAGCATAACTTCAACAATGCTATAATATTTGTAGAAAATACCCTTTTTAGAACCCACCTCTGTATAGCACTAAAAACCCTAAATTGGTTAAAACTACCCCATCAACTAACATACACAGCTTCATACCACCTATAAAATTATCCCACATCATCTGCTTGTCCACCACTAAGTACGATTCTAAACAACTATGTTTCTACTCAGTTATTATAATTCAATTACCAAAAATTAATCTCTGTCTACAAACCTATCAATTTTCTTGGCTTGGTCTGTACTAGTACAATGTTGCTAAGGCCTGGAACTTCTTACCTGTATCCATCAGGTCAATACCTTCATTCCAATCCTTTAAAACCACTCTGAAAAATGTCCTAGCCAAAATCTGACTTTGTTCTTTCTCAACCCCAAGACAAACTATATCCCAAAATATGAGCATGTATTTATTTATATTTTACACCTTCTTACTCTCCCATCTTCACTCATTCCTTACGTCAATCAATTTCTATCTCCTGACTTTCTATCTAATTATGCCATAACCATGTTTTTTTCTCCCACATCATATTGCAATTCCTGTTTATGTTATACTGGCTTACCTTTTATTTCTGTAAACTGGCTAAAATTTCTCTAGATATTAAATCATTGTCATATAAGTTGTATTTATTCTTAACCTATGTTTTCACATTATGTCTAATTCTGGTATAATTGTTTAAACTCTAGATTTTTTGTATTATTTTTGAAGGTTGTTACATTATTGTTCTTAAAATATTTTTGTAATACTTTTGAACTTTTCTCCCTGGGCCTTTGCTGAAAATTGTCACATACCCAGTCAGACATTCCTGGTAATCAAATGTCAATAAATCAATAAATAAAACATGCTTATTCACCTGAGACAAACCTTTCACATAAGCATTTAATGAACTCTTTATCTCGGAAGAGGAAAATATAGCCATTAACTTCTGCATATTTTCAAAAGGCACAAGCAAACTATTTTAACATATGCGCTTGAGATTTCAAAATCCTATAAGGTATAGTACTTGAGAAATATATTTTGCCCTGAACTTATCCACTGCTTTCTCATCTTTGTCAGAAGGAAAGTAACTAGTAGCACTAATTTGTTTTGCAGCAACAGATTTTGTAAGAGAAATGACTGCTTGATCTGCCTTAGTTTCATAGTTTCATAGTTTCATAGTTTAGTACTAGGCTATCTGCCCTGGGGCATTTGTAAGCCTAGCCATAGTGATGTGGCTTTCGCCACCCCATGAAATGGTACAAAAATGCACAGAATAGATTTAGAATACTGTGCCTCTGTCTAGTAGTGACACAATGAAGGTCCCCTTATATAATAGAATTAGTTTACTGTGCCCTTGTCTAGTAGTGACACAGATGTGACCCCTGGGGTAAACTTACGATCTCCCATCCACTCATCAAGATTTCTCTTGAAGAGAGTCAGTGAGGGGCTCTGCCTAACATGAACTGGGATCTTGTTCCAAAGCATGGGAAGCCTCTGGGTTATGAATCTATCCCTCCAGCATGTCCTATTCATACTTATGCCGAGGTTTAAGTCTTTGGCTCTCGTGGTCCTGATGGATTTGGATTTTTTGAGGTGGAGCATGTCCATTAGTTCCTGATTGGACATGGCCTTGTACGTCAGGCAGAGATCACCTCTGAGCAGGCGGTATGCTACTGAATAGAGCTGGAGTTTCTTTAGTCTGGCAGAATAAGACATATGTTGGAGACCCTTGATCCTCTTGGTGAGGTACTTTTGTGGTCTCTCCAGCTGTTGCAAATGCCGGGTGAGGTACATACCAAATGGGGCATTGCACTCAATCATGGGTCTGATGAGGGAGGAGTATAGGGGTACAATGACATCCTTGGATCTGGATGTGAATCCCTTCATGATGAGGTGTGCAAGGTAGAATGTTTTTCTAACCACTTTGGCAACATGGGTGTCAAATGAGAGGTCGCTGTCGACTTGGGTCCCTAGGTCTCTGATTACTTTTTCCGTAATCAGTGGGTTGCTGTCTATGTGATAATTTGTGGGTACTTTGTTTTTCCCAAAGGGGATGACTATACATTTTGGCATTTAGTTTAAGGCCGTGACTCCGGCACCAGTTGTCCGTTTCTGTGAGGCCTTTTGTAGGATGTATGTGTCCGCTGGTGTATCGACTATGGTGCCTAGTTTGCAGTCATCTGCGAACTTTGTCAGCCACAACCCTCCCATGTTTGCTTTAACATCTGAGAAATAAATGCCGAACAAGAGGGGTCCCAGGACAGATCCCTGTGGGACACCACTTGTGACTGGCTTTGAGTCTGACATTGCTCCAGCGATTTTAACTTTATGGGTTCTGTCCTTTAGCCAGTTTGCAACCCATCTAGTGACATAAGGGTTTACGTTTAAGCTGTTGAGCTTATCTATGATGCCTGAGTGGGGTATTGTGTCGAAGGCCTTAGCCAAGTCCAGGTAGGCTGTATGGACTGCTTTGCCCTCATCAATGGCTCTAGTGACTGTTTCGAAAAAGTCAACCAGGTTCAAAAGGCAGGATCTGCCCTTTACAAAGCAGAACTGGGTGGGGTCAAGTGTCTGCAGGTCCCCTATGTCTCTGTTTAATGAGTTCCATAATGATTCTTTCCATAGCTTTGCAGACGAGGCTGGTTAAGCTTATGGGGCGGTAGTTCCCAGGGTCTGTAGAGGTACCCCCTTTGTGGAGTGGGACCACTGTTACTGTACGCCAGTGATCAGGTACATATCCTGTAGTAAGGCTAAGGTTAAATAGCATTTTTATGTGTGGGTTTAGCTCCTCTTGGAATTCACGTAGCACGCAACCCGGGATACCGTCAGGTCCCATTGATGCTGTGTTTTTAGCTTTGTTGAGGGCGGTTCTCACTTGGACATCTGAGATGACAGGGAGATTACATTCAGCTGGGATAAGTATTTCTTCTTTTGGGGGTGAGGGAGGGGAGAAATTTGCACTGAACCTGTCAGCCAGAATGTTGGCAATATCTGTGGGTTCAGTGTATTTTTTGTTGTTGTGAACTAACTCAGAGCATATCTGAGGGTTTCTGCCCAGGTTTCTAACATAGCTGAAGAAGGTTTTGTGGTTATCTTTAGTGTCCTTAGTAATTTTTCTCTCAAAGTTGGCCTTGGATGTTTTTATGAGAGAACGTAGTTTTCTGCTAATGTTGATCAGAGATGTCTTCCCTTTATGGGATTTTGCTCTGTCGTGCAGTAGCTTCCTTCTTTTGTTATACAATTTGTTAATGGCTGAGGTCCACCAGACAGGACACTTTCCTTTGGTGGAGAGGGACTTGGATTTATTTGGGATTGCATGATCCATGCATTTTTGAAGATGTCCATAGAAAGCATTTGTGAAGGATTCGGCATTGTGGAATGTGGTATCCACTGGCCCAGTGGGCTTAAAGGATACCATCTCAGTCTTAAGAAGAGTGAAGTCTGCTTTTGAGAAGTTTTTCACTGTGGTCTTTTGTGCTGGGGGTGGAGGTGGTATATGTATATCAAGGGTGATTAGTTTGCGGTCAGATCTCACTAGTGAGGGGTATACCTCCGGTGTGGAGCATTTTGTCCCCATGTTTGTGATGATCAGGTCTAGTATATTATCTCCCCTAGTGGGAGAGGTGACTAGTTGTTCAAGTGCATTTGAATTTATGAATTCCAGGAACCTTTGGGCTAGGGTGTTAGGCCTAGAATAATGTACCCAATCTATGTTTGGGTAGTTGAAGTCTCCCAGTATGATGGTATTTTGTGATACATTCATATCCTCCAATGTCTTCAGGAAGGCTGAGTGGGGTTCCTGAGATTGGGGGGGGTGGTCTGTAACATGCTACCAGTTGTATAGCAGTTTTGCCTATGGTTAGTTGCACCTGTATGGTCTCTGATGCTTCATGTGTTGCTACTAACCTGGAGGTGTGGGTGTCCTTGATGAATATGGACACTCCCCCTCCCTTTGTGGTTTGGCCCGGGTTTTGGGGCCGAAAAGCATGATACGAGGTATAGCCTGGTAGCGCTGGGGTGCTCTCAGGAGCCTTGAACCAGGTTTCAGTTACTGCACAGACGTCGATGTTTTCCATACTGAGGAGTGCATCGAGTGCCTGCATCTTGAAATTTAGACTTCTGGCATTGAGCAGCATTACCCTTAGTTTTTTTCCATTTTTGTTTTCTAAGGAGGTGGGTTTATCTTTTGAGCCTTGCCTAAAAAAGGCACTATGGGGGTGGCAAGAGCCTTAGCCAATATCCTGAAGCCCAGTGGTGACAGGTGCAAGCCATCCCTTGCGAAGCAGCGTGGTTTGTCCAACATGTCATCCCAGGCAGACAGACATTGGATCCCCTTAGAATGACACCAGTACTTAAGCCAATTATTAAAGCTGACCATCTTGTCTTTGTATTGTGGCATCATTCTTGGTGAGGGCAAGATGCTGCTCAGGGTCAGGGTCATACCAGCCTGGGCTACATAATCAGAGAGCTCCTCTATGTCTCTTTTCATGTAGTCCAGGGAGGTACGTCTCAGGTCATTCACGCCAGCATGGACAATTACGCAGTCATATTTGTACTTGCTTTGGAGTGACCTGAGTGCGTGTGTTATGTGGCGGATCCTAGCTCCCGATAGGCAGCTCACAGTCACCCTCTCCTTGTTCAGCCTGGTAAGCGGGACATCAGTGTGTCTGACTATAGAGTCACCTATTACTAGTGTATCAGGCATAGTGTTTGGCCTTAAGGGCTGTGATTGGTTGACACACTGATTTATTGAAGTATGTGTTGCATGTGTTTTGTTTTGAGGTGGTGGATTTTTGGATGTCTGCTTTGGGAGCCTCTGTAGTTTTGGTAAGTTTTTTATTAGAGCCTCCGAGTATGTCTTTGTGTTTTTATGTGTTTGGTTTGCAGTTGTGGTAGGTCTATGTGGGACTGGGTTTGTTGTGTGTGTGGTTACCATCTCCTCCTGTCTGGTCATGCCAGCCCTGAGTTGAGAGAGTTCAGCCTCCAGTTTGGCTATATAGTTGCATCTCTCACATGTATTTGCGTTTTTTGGGAGGAGGAGAGGGTTGTCTGTGTACATGAGACAATTGTAGCATTGTCTCAAGATACCAGATTAACCAACTGAACTGGAGAGGACTCCAGTAATCTACAACTCGACATGCTAGAACAGTATAAGGGAGTGCTGTGCCTTTAAGGGAAGTGGATATTCACAGGGGTGGTAGATGGATGTGGTGCTTACTTAGTACGAGAGTGCTTACTTAGTAGAGAAGTTTTGAGAACAAGTGCTAGGCTTATAATATAGCGAGTAGTCTGATTATACTAAGAGTAGAGCTTCCTTAAGGGAAAATTTGAAGAGCAGACTTGGCGGAGCCAGAAGAAGTTTAACCTTGTTTAACCGCTATGCGCACAAGCGCGCAAAGCTGTGCAAACGCGGATTTTAAACAGGGAACCACAAAAGAACTAGAAATGGTCCAAAACAACCAATTACTACAGCTCTTGTGCTGAGGTCACTTCCTACAGGGACAGGTAGGCTGCTCAAGGCTCCCCACTCCCACTGGTGAGCAAAGAAACTTCCCTCTATCCAAGAAAGGTAATAGACAACACAGGAACTACACCACAGCCCAGAATACATCAATGCCTGTAAACTGGTCTAAACTAGTCGAGGAGAGGCGGGAAAACAAGGATTATTTTTTGTTTTTTTGTTTTAGATAGAAACACACAGAAAATGCAGAAACAGTGATAAATCAGTTACACAGGCTAGCACACTTTAGTGGGCAGCCTCAACAGTTAAATTAAACAAACAAACAAACAAACTTTCGATCAAATTCGACTAAAAAGTAACTTTAAGTGCAGATTTTAAAATAATGCAGCAAACAGCTAAAAAACATTTTAAGCTTGTTTAGGGTAAGCTAAAGAAGGATTAGAAAAAAGGTACTTGTGTGTTTGTGGCAACTTATATTACCTGTCAGATCTTTTAAGAGCAGAAGAATGACTGTTAGGAATACTTGATGCTATAACAAAATCATTATCTTGAAAGGCCAGCCTTATGCCAATTGAACCTGCCTGGCCCAGTAGGTTTCTACTCTCAAATGGGCCCTGCACTTCGTTATGATAAGGTCATTGTAAATCATGTGACCAACAAGACTTATCTAAGAGAAACACTACAGCAAAGTGAAATGTATATTCCTACTTGTAGTCTCGCTTATGCTGTCTAGGTATTGGAGCAGACTACATTTCCTGTCATGAATGGCTAGTTTTGTATTTTAATACTGCAGTTTCACTCCCCTTGTATGACTCAAAGTATTAGTCACTTAGGCTCCCCTAGCAGTTGCTGTTGCTGAGTGCTCAACAGGACTTTCTTCCCAAAAACTGAGATCAGGCTAACATTTGGATTTTGTTTCTGTTATTGTCACGAAAGAGTAAGACTGAGTTTAAATTGAAGACAGATGGTGATACTGTGTTCTCCTTTGCTAGTTTTGCTGATGTGAGGTGATTGGTTGCTAATGAATATGATTATGTAAAATAACAGCAGAATACTCAGCCTCAACTAGTATGAAAGCAAACACTAGTAAGGGCAAAAATAAATAAATACATTATAACATACTGTGATATAAGGTAATGTCTGATCAAGAAAACTTGTGATAGAGTATTACCAGTTCAATGGTTCTGTAGAGAAATACACGCTTCAGTTGAAGATAGAAGCAAAATAATCTCAAGGAAGTAAAACATAAGGTGTACGTGTGCATATGTGTGTGTTTGTATGTGTGAGTAGGCTAAAAGACACATTTTTCATTGCCAAGCCCGTCAGGGTTTGCATGCCAACAGACAGCAGAAGGCTGAGCCCTGAAAGGACAATGCTAGGAACAACTAAAAATAAATGGCCACACCTTGGTGTGACAACCGTGCCCTGGCCCAGCAATCAAGGAGCCTCAATCCTCAGCACTAATACCAGTGAGAGGCATCTCATATAGGAGTAAAGGATAACAAATACACACAGTAAAGTGCAATTTCCCTTAATAGCACACAGAGATCACAGTCAGTCCAGGGTTGGTCGTTCCCTTGCTCTCCAGGTCCCCAATAAGACTCCCCACTGGCACAGCTATATGGTCCAGATCTCAGCCTAGTGGGCAAGCTAAAACCTCCAGCACCCTCTCTGTCCAACCAGTGCTTCATGTCCCTGCCCAGGTAGCTGACACACCACACACACACCCACACACACACACACACACACACACACACACACACACACACACACACACACACACACACACACACACACACACACACACACACACACACACTCACACACTTTGAGAAGAGTTTATACAACCACACAGACACTCCTGGGGAAAGCTGGCACAGGTCCTCCAGCTGTGCCCCTTTTTTCCCAGACTATATGGTAGTATCAGCTACCTCCACCCCCTTATATTTATCAGCTACTCAAAGGCCCTTAAAAGGGTGTCCAACTATTACTGTGCAATATTATTATCCAACTGGTAAGTGTGACTAAACAGTCAAGGCTTATTAGAGTGACTTGGTACAGGATCACTATATACATGCAATGTACTCTAGAGCTTAAATTATCTCTACACAAAACAGCCACAGTTAAAAGGGTTTAAAATATTTAATAATAAATAATTAAAAACACAAGACAATACTTTTTACTACACAGTGCTAGTCAAGAGTTCAGAGGTCACAGAGAAATACTTAAAATAATACAGTAGTACAGTTCTGACATCACAGAAAAACTCTTAGTCTAATCTTTCTAGTTTCTAGCTATTTCTAAGAGAAAACACAAGTCTAAGATAAACTTACATATAGAGCAAAGGCAGAGTGCTGATGAGTTGGATGGTCAAGACAAAAATGCTTAATGCTCTCTGATTCTCTCTGTTTTTAAATTTCAAATTACATAATTCTTTACACTTCCCTGTGTTCCCATTACATCATTCTTCACACTTCCCTGGGTCCCCAGGCTAACAGAAACTAATTTACATTCTTCACCTCTGGGCAGAAACCAGAGCAATAAAGGACATGTATGCATGCATATTTTGGTCATTACCTCTGGCCTTAAAATAATCGCAAGAATTCCTTCATCTAGACTGGCTGGAGCTGACTTTACATCAAAGGGTCACAAGATGTTTTACTTGGTCAGCAGAGTGCATTGTTGTTACATTTTTGTAACAGCATTTTTTCCATTTAAGACAACAAGCCTGTGGCTTACATTAATATTTATAAATGACAGAATTATCTATAAAATTATATCTGGCTAGGCTGGTAGCCTTCACCGATCTTCACCCAGTCGCCACATATCTCCCCACCTGGAGAACTCAAGCTAGTTTTTGAAGTGACCCTTGAGAAACGCTGCTTGAGAGAGTTAGGTCTATCTGAGTATACCTTACCCCATTCCCTGTATTGAGAGCCCATCTGCATTGGCATTGCTAATCCCACTGTGGTGCTGCATGGACATATCATATGCTTGCAACCCCAGTCTCCATCTTAGCAACTTGGCATTTTGCTGGCTGGTTATGTTTAACCATGTTAGGGGGTTGTGATCTGTCATAACAGTGAATTTCCTTCCATACAGATAAGGCTGACGTTTTTGCAGTGCCCACACTATGGCTAGACATTCCTTTTCTACAGCTGCATAGCATTCCTCCCTGGGTTGGAGCCTATGGCTGAAATAAACCACTGGGTGCTCTTCCACCTCTGAAGAAATCTGGCTAAGTACAGCCCCCACCCCATGGTTCAAAGGATTCACCTGCACAACAAATTCCCTGCTGAAATCTGGACTGGCTAACACAGAGGGTCCTCCCAAAGCTTCTTTAAACTTCTGGAAAGCCTGCTCACATGCTGGGGTCCACACTACCTTATCTGGCCTGTTCTTCCTTGTCAGGTCTGTGAGAGGACCAGCTATGGTACTATAACTGGGGACAAACTTTCTGTAGTACCCTGCTATCCTTAAAAATGCCCTCACCTGCTTTTTAGTAACAGGTGCAGGCCATGCCTGAATGGCTACCACTTGGGCAGGTTCTGGCCATATCTTGCCACTCCACACTCTATGTCCTAGGTAGGAAACCTCTGCCATACCCACCTGACATTTGCACGGCTTAATGGTCAACCCTGCCCTCTGTAGTCTACCCAGCACCTCCCTGACATGCTGAAGGTGCTCTGGCCAAGAATGGCTGTAGATGGAAATATCATCTAGGTAAGCAAGGACAAACCCTCCTGCTCCTGCTAGGATATGATCTACCAGCCTCTGGAAAGTGGCTGGGGCAGTCTTCATCACAAAGGGCACCTCTGTAAACTCATACAAGCCAAAAGGAGTCACAAAGGCTGACTTCTCTCTAGCACTGGGAGTCAAGGGCACCTGCCAGTAACCCTTGGTAAGATCAATGGTTGTAAGATACTTAGTCCCAACCAGCTGCTCTAGGGCTTCATCTGTCCTAGGCATGGAGTGAGCATTTGACTCTGTGTGACTATTTAATTTATTGTAGTCCACACGGATCCTGGTGCTGCCATGTTTCTTTCACACCAGCACCACTGAGGAGGTCCAGGGACTGTTAGACTCTTGAATCACCCCTAGTTCTAACATCTTCTGTACATCCTCCCTCAGAGTCTGTTTAACTCCCTTAGGCACTCTATAAGGGACCTGCCTAATAGGCCTTTGGGGTCCTGTATCCATCTGGTGCTGCCCCAGGTGGGTGCACCCTGGTTTCCCAGTGAACATGTCCCCAAATTCCTGCAACACTGCTCAGATTTCTCGAACCTGGGTAAAAGATAGCTGCTGGGACATTGCTACCCCTTCCACTGAGGTGTCAGCCCAAGCCTCACTGAGGAGATCAGTCCCCAGATCTCCCTCAGACTCCTGCTGCAATCCACTACAAATGCTCAGCACAAGGGCCTCCCTATCATGGTAAGGTTTCATCATGTTAACATGGTACAATCTGTGCCCCTTTCTTCTGCCTAGCAGTTCCACCATGTAATTAAAATCACTTACCTTTCTTACCACCTTGTAGAGTCTCTCCCAAGCTGCTTGCAACTTGTGTCTGACAGGAATGAGAACCATTCCCAGCTGCCCCACAGCATACTCCCTAGCTCGAGCATTCATGCCATTCCATATCTTTTTCTGTTGTTGGGCTTCTGCTAGGTTCTCCTGGGCCAAGCCCATGAGTTCCCTGAGCCTTGTCCTGAGGTTTAGGACATATGCCACAACAGACTCCTTGTGAGACTCGCACTCATCTTCCCACTCATCTTGAATGAAATCTAGAGGTTTCCTCACCCTATGCCCACACAGCAACTCAAGGGGAGAAAATTCTGTGGATTCCTGGGGAACCTATCTGTATAAGCACAGAACAGATGGGGCAAATATTGTCCCACTCCCTCTTAAACTGATCTGAAAATGCCTGTAGCATGGACTTGATTGTAGAGTTTAACCTCTCAACAAGACCATTAGTCTGCGGATGACAGGGGGTGGTCTTCATGTGCTTCACCCCACAGGACTTCCACAGACAAGCCAGCAGGTCTGACATGAAATTGGCACCTCTGTCAGTCAGTATTTCTTTTGGGAAACCTACCCTGCTGAAAATCTCTAACAACGAATTTGCCTCACTGCCAGCCTGGGTACTAATACTCACCTCTACCTTTGCAGTCACTCTCTTCAAGGGACCATCATTACCCCCCAAGCAGCTGTGGCTCACCTTCAGTTTCACTGCTACACAGTAGCTCCCTCCCTGAAGTAACCACCTCACTAGTCCTGCCTGCAAGTATGCAGTGTGTCTGGGTCTCCCCCAAGCTACCAGACTTACCTGCTTGTCTCCAAGGCTAACTGCATGTAACTGCACAAGCACAGGGTACTGCACTATCAAAATCATTCCCTATCAGGACATCTGCAGGTGTATCCTCAAACACACCTACTGGCTGGCTTCCTTTTCCACCCTCCCAGTCAAGCCAAAGGTATTTGGAATGGGATCCATCCTAAAGCCCTGACTGGAGTAGACTGCCCAGGCAAGTAGTGCTCCTCTGTAACCATTGCAGGCTTTACAATGGTTATATCAGTGGCTGTGCCTCTCTCTTGGCAATGGCCTCTTTGACATTCACTACAACAGGATATAACCTCTGGTGGTAATTTAGTACCCTTGTTGTCCCAAGACAACCTACTATTGTCATTTTGTCTTTCCCACTTACTGGCTCCCTCACCTTTTGTTCCCCACCTTGCCTCCATGGACACCTGTATGCCACATGGCCCCACTGGTTGGATTCAAAACATATAACCCCAGCTCCTGGATGTGTACCTGGACTAGTGGCTTCACTGTTACTGGCAGATTCTGTTGGGGCAGTCTGTGCTGCCCACCATGGATTCCTTTAGACCCATGAGCAGTACTGGGGGTCCCTTTCCTGTGCAGGGCTGCCCTGCTTGCCAGGTATACGTCTCCCTTCTTTTCCAAATCATCTGAAGTAGCACACTGTCTATCAGCTAACCAGATCCTCATGTCCTCAGGCAAAGTGCTAAGGTTTTGTTCCTTCACCAAATGGTCTGCCAGCCCTTCAGGTGGCGACCTGACATCCACTCACCCACCTATGGAAATAAGTGCTCAGTTCAGCAACATATTCACACACACTATCATCTGCCTTGCGTCTATGCTCACGAAACTTTTTCCTATACATTTCAGGTGTTAGCTTAAACAATTCAACAAGTGATTTTTAACAGCAGTATAATCAAAACATGCAATGAGAGACATTTTTGATAAAACAGTTACAGCTTTATCATGGAGTAAGTGGGTCAGGAACTGTACCCAGAGCATTTGGGCAACACTATACAGATAGCATACACTCTCAAACATATGAATGAAACTATCAAAATTATCCCCCTCTTTAAATTGCGGAAGAAATTTACTGACCTTTTGTGCTTCTAGGGTCCAGTTACTCCCCTCCACATTACCTCCATGACTCTGGCAAAGAGTCATAATTTTCCTCTCATGCCTCCTCTGCTGCTCCTTTTCCTCGACTTCTATCTCCAAACGCCTGGCCTCCAACTCAATTCTCTTTAGCTCCAGATGGATTTTTAAGTCCTCTGCAGAAAGGTTTAGCTGTCCATTCTCTGAGGGTATTATATCTCCACTGCCAGTCTGACTGTCCTCCTGGTTGCTGTTTTCCTGATGCAGCTGTAACCAAGGCTGCAATCAGGTCTGCTTTAGTTAGGTTTCCATGCACCAGTCCCCTAGCCTGGCACATCTCTGCCAACTGCCTCCTTGTCGGCTTTCCATACTCCTCGGCTGACATGCTGCCTGCTCACCCTGACTAACTTAGCTAACAAAAGAAATAAAACAATTGTGATGTGAATTCTGAGTATTCACTGCGTGGCTGATTTAGAGTACAAAACACCTTCTGAGCTCACTGTACACAAGCTATAGGAATTCACTCTACCCATACCACTAAAGGCCAATTAGTATTTGCCAACCAATTAATATGTGGTGTGGATATCCCACTACTGCCAAACAATTAATACGTGATGCCCGTGCCCTGGCCCAGCAATCAACTTACATATAAAGCAAAGGCAGAGTGCTGATGAGTTGGATGGTCAAGACAAAAATGCTTAATGCTCTCTGATTCTCTCTGTTTTTAAAATCACATTCCTGGTTCACATTACATCATTCTTCACATTTCCCTAGGTTCCAATTACATCACTCTTCACACATCCCTGGGTTCCCAGGCTAACAAAAAAGTACAGTTTTGTACCTACCATAAATGTAGATGTTCGAAGATCCACATTGCTGCAGTCCTAACACTTGGGTAGTCCGCTGTCCCTCGGTCGGCCTGAATATCAGAGTATAAGGCTGACGTCGGTCAAGGCGCATTTGACTGACATCAGAATGTCAGGGTACAAATGCGCATGACCGACGTCATATCCTCAGTCTTTTCTTGCCCCAGATGTCAGAAGACCCTAAAAAGAAAGGTCAAAACCCATAGACCACAACTAAACAACCAACTAGCCTAACACCAAAATATGTATAATATATACAATATATACAAAATGCAATATACAAAATGCAATATACCTCAGATGGATAACCCAACCCACACAACCACCTCAAACAACAGAGGGGAAGGAGGGAGGGTAAATTGGACTGCAGCAATGTGGATCTTCGAACATCTACATTTATGGTAGGTACAAAACTGTACTATGTTCTTCATCTCACATTGCTGCAGTCCTAACACTTGGGTAGAATCCCAAAGCAGAGGTAAGGGAGGATGGCTAAACTATAATGAAGCAGGAGCTGCCAAAATGCCCTGCAACACAGCAGTGGCAAAACCAGCCCTGGATTTAGAGTACAATGGAAGGTGGTAATGCCTAGAGAAGGTATGCACTGAACTCCAAGTGGCTGCCTCCAAAATATCCTTAGTAGCCACCCCCCCAAAAAAGCTGTTGAAGTGGCAGTAGCCCTAGTGGAATGAGGTCTAATCCCAGCTGGAATCTCTTTGCCATGATGGGAATAACAGAAAGCAATGCAAAATCCAATCCACTTAGAAATAGTTTGTTTTGACATGGGCTTGCCCTGAGAGCACAAAGCAAAAGAAACTAATAACTGCTGAGATTGTCTGAACCCTTTAGTTCTGTCCAAATAATATCGCAACTGCCTGTGAACATCTAAAGTGTGCAAAATCTTTTCCCCTTTAGTTTGGGGATTTGCATAAAAAGTAGGCAAATGAATAGTTTGGTTTAAAGCCACACTAGAAACCACTTTAGGCATAAAGGAAGGATTAGTACGTAAAGATACCCTATCCTTGTGAAAAATTAAGAAAGGCTCAACTGCCATAAGGGCCTGCAATTCAGAAACCCTTCTTGCAGAGGTAATGGCCAACAAAAAAGCAGTCTTCCATGACAAATATTTCAACTCAGCAGTAGCTGCAGGCTCAAAAGGTTGTAGAGTGAGTTTCTCCAACACAAAATTGAGATCCCAAGCAGGAGTAGGAGCTCTTCGTGGGGGTCTTATATTCTTTGCCCCTCTAAGAAATTGCTTGAATAAAGGATGAGAAAACAATGGTGGGTCACAATCGTAGTGAGCTGAAATTGCTGCAGCATGAATCTTAATAGAAGAGAAGGACAAACCTTTGTCCAATAACTCAGTAAGATATTGAAGAGCCACACTTAAATCAGGCTCAGAAACATCCAAATCCTTAGCTGCACTCCAAAATAAAAATCTCTTCCATTTATCTGCGTACACTTTCCTTGTACTAGGCCTTCTAGCTTCCAAAATCACATTCAAAACTTGTTGTGGAAGTTGAGACCCTCTATGGTTTAAAACAGAATATGCCATGCTGTTAGGTGAAGAGAGTGAAGTTTGACATTGAGCAAATGACTGTCCTCCTGGGACAACAGATGTGGAATCAAAGGCAAAGGCCATGGAGGCTTCCGTACTAGACTCCTCAGTAGTGGATACCAGTGCTGTCGAGGCCAATCTGCAGCTATCAAAATCATCCTTGGTTTGTCCTGTCTGACCTTCAGAAGTACCTTTGGGAGGAGAGGCAGAGGTGGAAAGGCATACGCATGAAGATTTTTCCAACTGAAAGAAAGAGCATCCACTTTCCAAGCTGTGGGATGAAACCGCTTTGTGCAAAACTTTGGCAGCTGGTGGTTTAGTGGAGAAGCGAACAGATCTATGTCTGGAGTTCCCCAGGACACTGTCAATTTCTGAAATACATGAAGATCCAGTTTCCACTCATGGGGATCCATGATTTGTCTGCTTAACACATCTGCTAAGGAGTTCTGTGCTCGGCAGAAACCTTGCCTGAAGACTTAGTTGTAAACTGAGAGCAGTCTCCCACAAAATCATTGCTTGCCTGCATAGAGGATAAGAATGTGTTCCCCTTGCTTGTTGATGTACCACATGACAGTTGTGTTGTCTGTTAGAATCAACACCTGCCCTGGAAGAAGTAAATCCTTGAAAGCTATTAATGCAAACTGGACTGCTAACATCTCCTTCATGTTGATATGTAGATGTTGTAGTCTGGCAGGCCACTTGTCTTGTATCCACTTTCCATTTAGATGAGCTCCCAAGCTATATCTGAGGCATCTGTTGTTAAAATCTGACTCGCCTCTGGCCGGGTCACAGAGAGTCCCTTGTTTAGGTGACATTCCTGAGCCCACCACAAAAATTCCTTTTGAATGCAAGGTATTATTTGAATGACAGTGTCCAGATCCTGGCAGTGCTGTGTCCATACATTTTGAGATACCATTGTAGCTTCCTCATATGCAGTTTGGCATTGGAAAGCACCAGAATACAAGATGCCATGAACCCTAAGGCTTGAAGGACTGTCCTTGCAGTCAGCCCGGACTGATGAAATAGCTGATGGAAGTAAAGGGATAGACTCTTTTGTTTGTCCGGGGTTAAAAAGGCCATCTGGGATGCTGTATTCAGTCTCACACCCAGAAAGCACATGTCTTGAGAGGGTACTAGACTGGACTTTATTTCGTTCACAGAATACCCCAGGCATCTTAGCACTGCTATCACATATTCCAAATGATGAAGAAGCTCTTCCTTCCTTGAGCCAGAATCAGGCAGTCGTCCAAATAAGGATAGATCTGTATTCCTTTTAGCCTGAAGAAAGCTATCACTGGAGCCAGAACTTTCGTGAACACTCTGGGCAGTAGATAAGCCAAAGGGCAATGCAGAGAACTGATAGTGAGAAGTCCCAGCTCGAAAACGCAGATACTTCCTGCAACTTAGTCTGATAGGAACATGAAGGTAAGCCTCCTTGAGATCCAAAGTTACCATCCAATGATTTTTGCCCAGCAGAGGTAAAAGCTGCTGCAACGTCAACATTTTGAACTTGGGAATGTCCAGATAAGTGTTGAGGATAGACAAATCCAAAATTGGTCTCCACGTGTTCCCCTTCTTTGGGACTAGGAACAGGCGAGAATAAAATCCTAGGCCCCTTTCTGGCATAGGAACCGGCTGTATGGCCCCTATTTGGAGTAGCAGTGAAATTTGCTTGTGAACCTCTATTCTTTGTTGAGGAGGAATGTCTGGCATGCCTTTGAAAGGAGGCAAGGTATGGAAATAAAACCTGTAACCGTGATGTATGATATCCAGTACCCATTTGTCTTGGGTAATCAAACTCCAATTTTCTTTGAAAAGTGCCAACCTTCCTCCCAAAGGTGCTGCCAGGCGAGAAGGTTCTGGCAGCTGAAAAGGTAGGTCATTGGGTCTGTTTACGAAAGGACTGACCCCTGCCCTCACTCGAAGACTGTGCAGGAGAACTCCCTGTTCTGGGCCTGAAAGAGCCCTGACCTCTGCCCCTGCCACGTCTAGATCTACCCCTAGACTGGGAATCATAAGAAGGATCGTCCACCCTTTAGTAGGCCAATTTCTACTAAACTTTGGAGGCTGAACCTGCAAAAATCTTTAACAGTCTGCATAGACTTAGCCTTGTCTTCCATTTTCTTTAAAACTGCCTCAACAGGAGAACCAAACAAGACATCAGATTGCAAAGGGGCATCCAAAATTCTAGTTTTAACATGGTCAGATAAATTTTGATCCCTCAGCCAGGCATGCCTGCGAAGAACTGACCCAGTGGCAGCCACCCTAGACGAGGCCTGTACAGCATCAAAACCACATTGCAAAGAATGCTTACCCACCTGTTCAGAAACATGCACTAAATCTTGTAACTCTTTACAGTCAATACCTTCCGCCAGAGCATCAACCTTAGATTTCAAATGAGAAAGGAGATAATTTTGATATTTCAACATGTGAAGCTGGCAATTCAAAGCTCTCATGGCTAGAGTGGAAGAAGTATAAACTTTCTTTCCCCATCTATCCAAGGCCCTGGCCTCTTTATCTGCAGGAACCGGATTCTTGACAACAGAAGCCTTAACACCCTTAGGCCCCTGGCTAACAGTTTCTGGGTCTGCCCTAGGACTCTTAAAAAGATACTTATGAGCTTCAGGCACCCTGTAATACCTATCCGGTTTAACAGGAGCAGGAGGCAAAGAATCAGGATTAAGAGAAGCCTCCGCAAACACATCTTCCACCACATTCAGAACAGGAGGTATAGCTAAAGGCCTATGCTGGGGTAAAAACAAAAATTCCCTAAGCCTTTTCCTGGAATCAGAGAAATCCTGACCTTCCCATTTAAAATGCTCTCTCATGGAGTGAAGGGTCTCTGAAAAAGAAAAATCCTCAGGAGGAGAAGCAGAAGGAGTAGAATCATCCACATCAGAATCAGAATAATGAGAATACTCCTGCAAGTCTTCAGCCGAAGACTCAGACACATCCGAAGCCTGCTCATAATCCCCAACACAGGTTCCATCCTAGGCCTCTTATCAGGAGGGGGCATAGAGCCTCTAATTAAAGTAATTAAATCCTCCGCCATTTTGAGCATGTGCTTCTTGGGCACAGCACCTGAAGAACTGGGAGTGACACCCACAGAAGCTAAACTAGACCTGCCTCTAGGAGAAGCCTTGGAAGCAGAAAGAGAGGGCCTAGACCCCTTAGGAAGGGAGGGGAGTACAGTTACTTGAGAAGCCCCTACAGCCTGCCCTGCCTCCTGGGAGGCCACATCCTGTAAAATCAAAGTTTCTCCCTGGGTCTCCAGAGAGGCCTCCGTCGGAACCACCGGTTCCACTGACACCTCTAAAGAACTGGCGTCCGGTTCGGACGACTCCTCTAACCTAGGTTTAACTGCCTTATCCTTGCGCTTCTTTGAGGAAGCCGGCATCGGAGCATCCGACGGCATTTTGTAATTGCACCGCTTCCCAAAGACCAACCTTGCACAATCCAACCTCCGCTTTATAGTGCGTTTATTAAACCTAGCACAAAAGCGGCATCCAACAACGTCGTGCTCAGGTCCTAAACAAGGTATACACAAATTATGGTAATCCCTATGCGGTATCTGTTTCCCACAAGAAATACAGTTATTCACTTTTTCTGACATCCGGTAAACCACTGAGGCAAGAAAAAACCAAAATATTCCCCAACGGGGTACTTAACCAACTCTGACTTCGGTCTGAAACTCCGAATTCGAAAAATTTCAGAACGCCGAACGGCACTTGCAACACTGCTTCTGCATCGGACCATGCGGCAAAAAAGACTGAGGATATGACGTCGGTCATGCGCATTTGTACCCTGATGTTCTGATGTCAGTCAAATGCGCCTTGACCGACGTCAGCCTTATACTCTGATATTCGGGCCGACCGAGGGACAGCGGACTACCCAAGTGTTAGGACTGCAGCAATGTGAGATGAAGAACATCTACATTTACATTCTTCACCTCTGGGCAGAAGTCAGAGCAGTAAAGGACATTTATGCATGCAAATTCTGGTCATAAACTCTGGTCTTAAAACAATAGTAAGAATTCCTTCATATAGACTGGCCACAGCCGACTTTAGATCCAAGGGTCACAACATGTTTTACTTGGTCAGCAGAGTGCACTGTTGTTACATTTTTGTAACAAAATTTTTTCCATTTAAGACAACAAGCCTGTGGCTTACATTAATATTTATAAATGACAGAATTATCTATAAAATTCTATTTGGCTAGGCTGGCAGCCTTCACCTATCTTCACCCAATCTTCACACCTGGCATAAACACCACATTAAAAAAAGGGAAGGGAGGGGATAGAGGGAGGGAGCAGCTGCTTTAACAGTGATCATTCAAACATCTACTGTTATGGTACATTTACTTACACAACTGTACTGTGTTTATCATATTTAGCACTGCTGCAGTCAGTAGAATGTTTTTAATATCATATATGTGCTGATTACCCTAGAGTACTACATTTGGGAGGTGGAAGGAGAAGAGTCCAGGAGCCAGTGGAATATGGTCCTAACAAAGCCTGTCCTGCACCTAGAGAAGGAATCAAGCTTATAGTACTTTGTAAAAGTATGTACAGAGGAGAAAGTAGCAGCTTCTACAATATGTCTATAATCCAATCGTTTCTCAAAAGCCATAGATGAAGGCAAGGCCCTGGAAAATGGGCCTTTACCCTGCCTGGAATAGTTTTGTTGTCATAAGTATAACAAAATTCAATAGCCTTAGACAACCAATTAGAAATCGCCTGTTTTGACACAGGCTGTCCCTTCTTCTTACCTTCACAAGACATGAATAATTGATCCAAATATCTGAAAGATTTAGTTCTGTCAAGATAGTATCTAAGTTGTCTATGGACATCGAAGGCATGGAGTTTCCTTTCTTCCTCAATTTCTAGGTTCAGAAAAGAAAACAAAGAGATGGATAGTTTGGCTTAAAGTAAATAGGGATACCACTTTAGGCATAAAATATGGATTTGTTCTCAAAGAAACCCTATCCCTGTGAAAAATGACACCGGGTTGACTCACCATAAGAGCTTGCAGCTCGCATACTCTTCTTGCAGAGGCCACAGCAGTCAGTAAAACTTTTTGCCATGGTAAGAATCTCAAGTCAGCCAGGTTAGCTGGTTCAAGTGGAGTAAGTGTTAGCTTCTTTAACAAAAATTTAAGATTAGAATCTGTTATTAGCAAACCCTTGAGAAAGCAACCATAGCAGTAACAATAAATGGGAAAGGATTTTAATGGTTAAGCACTTTCGGCTTTCACAAATAGTACTTCCTCAAAACCAAATGTTAGCTCTTCTATTAGCAAGCTATAATAAAACATGACTCACTTGATCATGTAACAACTGAACAAACCACATATAACGTTTAAAGGTAAATGGACAAATCAAATACATTTGAGAAGAAATACATTAGATAATATAATGAATGAATGCATTATAAACAGGGAGTACTAAATAACTAAATAACATATTCATATATAAAATAATTTTATTATTAGATTAGGATGAAACTATTAAGAAATGTATAGTTAAAACTGTTCAAAAATCATAATCTGGCAGTCTTCATAACACACAAGAGAAACATTCTCATTGATGCCAGGAGGGCAACAGGCATCCAGTTTCAGCTGCCATAAATGTTTCTTAAATTCTATTATCTTCTCCCAGAGACTCTCTCTTGGATTTGGGCTTGTTCTTTCCAAAAATAATAACACTAAACTTTTCGACACCTGCGTAATCAGTAGAACATTTATACAAGGTGTTATTCATGTATTTTATTTTAATATAGTTGAACTACAGTGGCATAAAGCTATATATCACTCCCTTTGACCTGCTAGTGTTATATCCATTAAGTTTAACTGTATCTTTGCATAATTTAAAGCTGTCACCCTGTAAGAAAAGCTGCAGATGTTGCAATAATTGCATCTGAATGTCCCCTTCTTTTTCTTTTTCATGAGGAACTCGCTCTCCAAGTTCTTAATACTTGCCCATCTGCTCAAACTAACTCTTACTGCAGGGTGGTTGGTTTACTAAAACTGTTATCTACGTAAAATATTTCCCAGTTCTACCTTAAAATATATGCAACAACACCACTATTAATAGAAAATGTGGTAATGAAATTCCCATAATGATCGTTGGTATTACATGTTGCTACCATTGTATTAACATTGTGATTGTCTTCTGGACTGGGCCTGTAGATATCTTTTTTTGCATTTGCCAAACACTTCATCTCTGATTTTTTTCCAGGGATGGCTTGTGGTAAGCTCTGTCCATAAACATTTGCTCCAAATTACAAATTTCTAGAAGCAATATGTTTTCACCTCATCCTAATAATATGGCCCTTAACTACCCTCCTTTATTTATTGATTTATTTTAAGGATGGCAGCTGTTATACAATAACAACATGTTAAAATAAGTGTGCTTGTATAAAATTGTGAAGAAAATTTAACATTATCATCCGTTAACTTAACTTCCAAAAATTCTAAGTAGATTGCATTAATATTGTATGCGAACCTTTAAAAGGATGCAGTATTAACAGGAACATCTTTAAATTAATTTAAAGAAAAATAAATAAATGCAGCATTATTAGTAAAATCTTTAAATTTATTTGTCAGCTAGGTAATGCCTAAAAATTTCAAAAATTTAGAGAAAAAACAAACTGTGTCCCCAAAATCTAAGATGCATAAAAATCTATGTGCATAAGCTGAGGCATATGCCACCCCCAGAGCAATGCTTGTTCCACCCCCCAGAGCAATGCCTGTGTTTTGTAAATAATATTCTCCTTTCAAAGAAAATAAAATGTATTGTAAAGCACTGTTTGCATGAATTAAATAATTAATATAAAATTCACAGAATCAATAAAACCTAGATGTGAAACCAACTCACCATACTGTATAGAGAATGACTGAAAACAGATCAATTACATCAACAGTAACACATTTAAAATCTGGTGTCAATAGGTCATCCATAACATCCTGCAGAAATTGCGAAGAATCTTTCAAAAAGTAAGTGTATACATAAAAGCTTTCAGTTTAAAATCTATAAAGATGACCAATGACTTAGATCCACTGGTGTCTACTACATGATGCACAGGCTGGTCATAAACCAATATGTGGAACTTAGGTATACTAAAAATACCTGGAATGACCATCTTTTTAACAGTCAAAAACTGGTCAATAAATTATCCTTGACAGATGAATACAAGATGTCATACCATAGTTACTCCCACAAATACTGTAAAACCAGAGAAAAACTAGCCCTGAATGAGTGCTACTTATGTTGCTGGCACTTACTAGAAAATCTGTTCCATTTGCTAATATGCGATTTTCTAGTGGCAGGCTTTAATTACATCCATTAGTACTGATGCACATCCTCTGTAAACAGGTGCCCAAAGGAATTAAGAACACATCATTGAGGCAGTTAACTTAAGTTGACTGAGGTTTGGATGTATCAAACACCCCTACTTTTTTGTGAGTATATCCAGTCTGACAGGAAGATTGGGGTAATTGCCCCTGGCCATTTCTTAAAGAATGGAGTATCATGGTTGCCTGGGCAGAAGGGATTGAGCCTAATGATCTTGCAGTATTCCTTCTAAATCTTTTGAAGTACCCTGGATATTAGTCAAAAAGGTGAACATTCCTGTCCAAGGAAATGAACAGGTTATCTATCTTCCAGGCCTTCTTGCATGGAATCATGGAGCAGAATCTTGCTAGTTGACTGTCCAAAGAAGAGGGAAAAGGTCCATTTGCGGAACTCCCTACAGCTGGATCAAATCTTGGAAGATCATCTGATTTAGTGTCCATTCATGGGGGTCTGACCTGGTATTACTCAGCTTGTTTGCCAGACAATTTTTCTCCAACAGACTGTAGGATGCCTGTAGACTGAGGTTGTGTTGTGAATCTATATCCCATGCTAACATGGCTAGTCCACAAAGGGGGTATGACTTGCTTCCCCACTGCTTGTTCATGTGCCACATGACTGTCGTATTTTCTGTAACAACTTGAAGAGATCCTGAAGAGGTCCTGGGGACCACAGCTGATTCAGAGAGTTGAGTAACTTGATCACAGCAAACATCTCTTTGATATTTGTGTGCGTGTATCTGTTCTTGGTGTCCCACACACCCTGCACTTTAATCTTCACTGAAACTGTTCCCCAAGCAAAGTCTTAAGTGTCTGTGGTGAATGACTGCTTTGGGACAGGGAGGGAGAAGGAGAGCTGAATTTAAGGATATTTGTTATCTCCACCAAATAATTTCACTTCTGAAAAATTCTAGCTCTGGGATTTGAAAAGGACAAAGGGTACTGGAGCTGGGAACCAAAGATCCTTCAGATAAGACTGTATTTTTCTCAGCTGGAGTCTTGCCAGGCGTATCATGTGAATTATAGAAACCTTGAGATCCAAAATCTTGAACTAGCCCCCCCCACACACACACACACACACACACACCATTACCAAAGTTTGAGGGGAAAACCATAAAATAGATCTAGATATAGATCTATTTTTTCCCTGTGGAAGAAAAGCTCTTTGAACAGAGATGGCTAGATGACATCCCAGGAACACAACTGAAGGAGTCACAAAAGAATTTTGAATGTTCTCTTGGAATCCCAGCTTGTATAAGAGATTTCTCATACAATAGAGGGATTCCTAATACTTTGAAAAAGACTCTGTAAAGATTAGCAAGTTATCCAGTATGGAAAAACATGGCTACCACGGGGCCTGCAATGAGCTATAACTGGAACTAGACACTTTGTGAACTATCTTGGTGCAATGGATAGTTCAAAGGGTAAAGCAGAGAGCTAATAATGTGATCCAGACACACAAAACCTTAAGAAATGTCTGAAGTCTGGATGAATAGGGATGAGATGATAAGCATCTTTTAAGTTTAGTGTTTTTGAAGTGACATCATTTTCAATTTGGGCACTCTCACAAACAGGTTTAGGAAAGAAAGATCCAGAACTGGTCTCCAAGCATCTTTCCTTGGTACTAACAGCATCCTTGAATAAAAACCCTTCCTCACCTGGAAAGGAGGTACTGGTTCTATCACTCCTTGTGACAGCATGAGATGAAGAACTGGAGAAAACAAAAGAGTCTGATTTGAAGGATGAGGAATGACTCCCTAGAAAGGAGGAATTTCTACCCATTGCCATCCATAACCTTGATGAATGATCCTCAAAACCCATTTGTCTGAAAATATCTGTTGCCAAAGAGAAAAATAAAGATTCAGACTTTTTGGAAGAAAAAAAGGCCAGGGTGGAAAGGGATCACAAAGTCTCTTGAATAGTCATTCAGACTTGTTAGACTGGCCTTGGTCTTGGGAGGTTTGAGGCTTCTTTTTTGAACCTCATTGCCCCTTCTTATTAAACATCTGTTTATCTGCATTTGTTGAGACTGTTTAGTTTGCCAAAACTGGATGAGGAGATAGGGAATCCCTTAGAAAATTTGGAAAAGGGGGCATGAAAAACCTTAAGAGATTCCTTTGGTCAGCTTACCTTTTTTACCACCCATTTTGATTATCTCTGCAGCAGAGGGGCAAAGACTAAGTCTCTATCCAAAAGGAATGTAACATATCATTTTAACATCATCTGGGAGGGTTTGTGAATGCTGCCATGCAAATCTCCTCAAAACAGTACCAGTGGCCATAGTACTGGAAGACATATCAACAGAGTTATACTCATTGCAAGCAATGAGTAGTGACCTGTGCAACAGAAGAAACTAATTTAAAGCAAATTTTATCTCATATGAAGAAACTGTAGATGAAACATTCATAATACTTTCACAATTAGTCAGAAAAAAAACTTTAACATACGAACCTGACAATTCAAAATTCTGAAAATCAAAGTTGTAGAAGATTACACTTTTCCCATAAATATCAATAATTGTCCCATCCTTATGAGAAAGAGTTATATTGGAATTTAAAAAGTACTTATCAGTAGTTGGATCAACTAAAGCCACAGCTGCTGGTTCAGATTTGGGAAAAGAGTATAAAAACTTAAAAGACTGAGGGATTTTATATATCCTATCTGCCTTTTAGGGTCAGCAGGCTGACTATCAAGACAATTACAGGTGGTAACACACACATACTCTAAAGCAGAAAGAACAGAAAGAATAGGTGTGGGTTAGGGAATGTCCTTCTTTAACAGCTCACAATATTTTCTGAGGGACAGAGAAACCTCAGTGTTCTCCCGTTGAAAACACTGACAAACTCCGGCCATAGTCTCAGAGAAAAGGAAACCCCCACAGGAAGAATTAGAAACTGAGCTCTCCTATGAGTCTGAATCAGAAATTTGAGGAGATAACTCTGTATCTGTCCCTTCATCTTCCTATTTAGATTCAAAAACTTGAATCTCTTCAGGAAAAGAGTTATAGGTTTATAGGCAAGTTCTAGGTAATGAGTCTGCAGACTATTTGAAGCCTAGCCAAAAAAAAAAAAAAAACTTTGGAAAATTTCACTCTAGCCTCAAGGAGGGCAAGCCAAGATAGACCAGGACAGAATGTGATGCTGTCCATCTGATTGTCTAGGTTTCCTTGAAGGTGACAAAGGTGCTTCTCTGCTTGACATGTAGTGGAAGTTGTTCCCTCTTTCTTTTAAAAGAAACTACTTTACAAGAAGGATCAGTAGCCTGAAATAAGCCCTGAGGCAGACTGAGCAAGTTATTCCTGTCTAAGGAAACTTAAGGAGGAGAAGACACATGCTTAGTGTTCAGCTTCTTTTTGACAGGTAAACTGGGGTCAACCATGTTAGTAATCATAACAGCAGCTTCCCCAAGGATTGGCAACAGGGAAGCTGTTCCTGTTCCCTCTCTCAGGACCAACAAAAATGCCTCTCCCTTGCCCAGTGAGGGGACACTAACAGTTGCAGAGGAAGTCGCTAACTACCAGTCCATATTGGCTGTAGGTGCTACAACAAAGGGATCAAGGGTAAAAGATAAGTGGTCTGATATACAGCAAATGGACACAGAAGAGTTACCCACCTGAGGATGAGGGAACTTGTTAGCCTGCTCTGCTAGCAAAGGCTGTTTGCTTAACTTTTTCTTTTTTTTGGCAGGAAGAAAGAGTGAGCCTGACACTAGTACTTTGTTCCATGATCAAAAAATGGTGCCTCTTTCCTGGGGAAAACAGCAGCAAATGCTGCTACAAACTACAAGTCTTTTTTGCAGAAAAACACAGTAAAAATACTTTAAAACACTTTCACTGCCCCCAAGAAGTAAAATGATAAGGTTTATACATACAAAAAATGATTTTTAGTTACCTTATATAACTTTTAATCTGACAGGAAAAAAAGAGTGCTCCTGTATAAAAGTACAATACAGTATCTTGACAGTCCATAAAAACACAAAACTCCTAGCTTTAAAATAACTTTTCTGAGGAAGAAAGGGACAGATCACATATAACATTTATAAAATGGAAGATTTTTCCCCAAAGGGAACTTATCTGCCCAGCAAAGGAATAGCACCAAGCCAAAAGTCGATCCTTAAAAGCCTTAGAAGAGTATATTCTATGGTGGAAGTAAAACACTGAAATGCTTGGTTCCCAAGTGTGTCTTTTAATAAGCTCAGCTTGAGCTGCTTGACAGTTTTGGCAGGTAGAAGGTGCCCTGAAGTTTTGGAGGTTGGCTGGCTGTTATATCATTGGCAGAATATAACCCATACAGCTAAGGCTACTGCAGCAGTGATCAATATGATGAACATTATTGAGTTCCTTTTTTGTACCAGTTTTTTTGTGTACAAGAAATACCAAAAAATGGACAAGTCACTGGAAGAAACTGTTGATATTCATTTGGAGCAAGCTAACTTTAGAATAAGACATCTTCTGACTAGGACTGCACACAACAACCACAATCTAAACGTTTTATGTAATCCACTGAGTACATTGACAGTTAATGGACTGTGAATGAATATAATTTCTATACTTGCAATTCAAGACCACATTGTACCCTCACTGTTGCAATGCCTGATATCAAGAAACATTGTGACTACTTGCAAATTTTACTTTTTGTCTCTAACTTAAAACTCACTCAATATGTAGTATAGAAAAGTTGTGTACTAAACATAATGACAGATATATATGGTCATGCTCCATATTCATCAGTACCATCACCTATTGATCCTGGGAGCTTGGGAGGCATTATAGAAGCATATCATGCATGATTGTGGTTTATATGAATATAATCACATCCAAGTTATAGTGCCTTGTCGAAGTGTTTTGAAAAGCCCATGGCATAGTCACACAGTTATCACCCAAAAATACATTTTTGAAAAACATTTGTAATGTAGTGACTGCTGATGTTCAATGTGCCATAGGCATGCCTGGCAATTACTTGTTCTACTCTGTATAACAAAACATAATGCATTCTTAAAAAAACAGCAACATAAACACTTAATGTACTCTGAAAGCCACCTGGGCAAAGTGGGTTTAAAGACCTTGGTGTTCTATTTTTAAGGCATATGAAGTAACTGAAAAAAGAAGAGAAAAAGAATAACTGAAGATTGCTTCTGATTGATTTTTCCTCTCAACACAGAATCTTCATTGATTGTATACATCCATACAATGCAGTGCGCACTCCCATTTGATGGAGAAATGTGGAAAAATGCAGGAAGGTTGAATGAATAATTTAAATTTAATTCAGTGTCTAAGTTAAGGAGGAAGTATTTTTTTTTTTAAAAGATGACTTTATCTTTACATAATACCTTCGTTGAAGGTTGTGCGTCAGGGCTGGTAACTCGGCATGTAAAAATCAACTACCAATCATTAGCGGACTAGAGTTCCGCTGTGGTGACCTCTAACTGGGAAAAGCCGAAAGACACAACAACTTTATCTTTACATAAAACTTGACATAAAGGGTTGACATGTAAAACCAAAATATTTGAAAAAAAATGCTTATAGTGGTTATTGCCAGAAAAAAAATGTTTTCTAAGATACATATGTTTTCAGTTTTTGTATGGAAAGATTCAGTATAAACTTTTTTAGTATAAAATACAAACCCCACAGAAGTAGTGGGTACTTAAAAGAGAGTCTGATTGGAAGGTTCCTCTGAGGAATGCCTTACAAATTTTCTTTTAATGTTACCCCTACTTTCTTTATTTTGTTTAACAACACCTTTATTAAAAGAGTCACATAGAACATTACAAACTAGTCATATGAAAATTAATCCTGAGTCAAATGCAATCATATTGGATACATATAATAATTGCCATCCTAATCATAATAAATAAATGAACCCGAGAGTAACACTCAGGTAGGACAGATTATACTTTAAAACAAAAAACACACATGATAATTTCCTCCAAACATTGAAATCAAGGTTGTTGTGACATTCATAATGTACTGTTTTAAACTAAATATTAAATTCCTGTGACCAATCTATACATTTTCCTTTCCAAAACTTAAAAATATGTCATAAGGATTGATGCTATTACTTTAAAAAAATACAGATTTAACATATATACAATATATAAAAGAAAAGAAGTAATTCAATATCATATAAGGATTTACAGACCTTATTCTAATCACTTTTTCAGTTTTTCATTGCATTGCTGTTAAATTTAAAAATTATTTTATCGTAGAAATTGAGTTTGATTTCCAATTATTTGTAATACTTTTTCTAGCTAATGCCAGGCGAATACAAAACAGTTTTGTTGTTTGGCTTTTACAGATAAAATGTAGTAGAACCTTCCTTAGTAGTGGTGATCTAGTTAAAGAACAATCAGACCATAACCCCTTAAAATGTTTATCTTTATCTAATAAACATTTCATTTTTCACAATCCATAAACATACATGCGCAATCAGCTTTTACATCTTTATTGCACCTCCAGCAAATTGATGAAATCATTTTACTTTACTTATAAGTTTTATTTGGGGTAAAAAAGCATTCTATGTGTGTATAAATTTTCACATAAAAACTTTCCAGTATAAGCTTGAAGATGTTTCACTAACTGATTAAAGTAACAGAGCTTATTTTTATTATCAATTTAGCTAGTCATTCGACTACTATCTAAAAAAGCTCCATAATTTTGCATCAAAGTTATTATTAATTACAATTAACTTTTATAACTTAGACTTCTTTTGAAGTTCAATTTGCATGTGATAATGGCACCCATATACTCATAGAATGGGAGAAAAGTATTTTGTTCTTCTTCACCCATATTACCTACAATTTCATCACATTTCTTACTTATACATAGTATTAGCTGATTAACAGATTTATCCGAAATAAAATCTTTCATTAAACATTCTGGTGAGTTAACTTTGCCTTTTTCAAACCAGTCGCACAATAATACTAGCCCACTCCTTCTTGGTAAATTTATTCTGAGTTTCACAAATCTAGAGGTATGTGCAATGGGGAAAGCATAAAAGAATTACATTTTAGAAATGATAGGATTTAAAAAAACATAATTCTTGACTGTGTTTAGAGCAGATTTCATATACATTGAGTATAATGATTGAAATGAATTTCCTTCTAAGGTATGTATTATTAACCAAATGAAAGGAATGTTTCATGCTTCTAATTTATCATATTTAATAAACGTAGAATAATTTAGCATAATCTGTTTCTGAATGGTTTTCCATTGACTAGCATAAGTTGAGTCTAACCAGTGTATAACAGAATTATAATTTGCAGCAAAGGAATAAGATTCTACATCAGGGAAGCCAGTACAATACCACCATACTCCAACAGTGGAATATTATTTCTATAAGCAATTATTGGCTTTTTATGATACCATTAGAATAAAGTTAACATTTTTTCAATTTTCTTTAAAAGTTTTTAATCAGATCTTAAAGTTACTGAATGCAATACATATATATATATATAAATCTTAGGTATTATAATCATTTTAATAAGTACTAACATATCCTCAAAGGTAAAAAAGATTAATTCAGTTTTTTTAATGAATAACACTTCTTCAATATTCTTTTTCAAATTTATGATTAATAATCTTACTCATATCTTGATATTTTTATTCCTAAATATTTTAATACTTGTCCTTCCCAATTTTAATATTTATCTTTAAACATGCAATCTAGTAATTGATTTAACACTAAATTTTCAGTTGCAATGATATTTCTTGAAACTTTTCAATTTCCTCATCTATTTTTTCAATTGAATAATTTAAATCTCTTGCAATTAATAAACTATTTTCTACAAAAAAAGCTGTATTTTAGATTGACAATCCTTACTAATTAATTGAAAAAACATCAATTTTTACCTTTGCTTTTTACACTGTTACCTGAAGGTTCACTAACTAATTCAAAGTAGTAGATGAGACAAGGGACACCCTTGTTTTATACCACAGTTTAAAGTGAATCATTGAGACATGTAATATATTATTTTAATATGGGTCTGGAATCCCTATACAAGCATTTTTTATATTTCAGTAAATTGTTCTGGAAATGCAATCACTTCTAAAGTTTTAAATAAATAGTTCCAGTCTACAGAATCAAAAGCTCTCTTATTATTTAAACTAATTAGAGTAGTTTTTTGTTCATTCCTTTTAATAAATCTAAGCTTATTACTTTTAATAAAGTCATACATTAATCTATTAACTATAAGTCCTGCTTGTTCTTCATTAAGTATCACTTAACCATATAGCAAAGATGGAAACAACTATTTTATACTCTACATTTAATAATTAAATGGTTCTACATGAAGAAACTCACTTTTTATCATTTCCTAGTTTATGTGAGATTACAGAAAATTTCCACGAGGGAAGAATTATTTTGTCACTAAATTATCCTGAAGACTTCACTCAGTAATTCTAAAATGTTTAACAGAAGCGGACTATATAATCCAATACGTAAACCATATAACTCTAGAGGTTATCATTAATCTTAACTATACTTTTTCCACAATACTTAGTGGCCACTTGTATGCTTACACTGCAAACAGACAGAACATAACATCCATAGGTTGTGGAAGGGTTGAATATAATACTAAACCAAAGGCCTCAATAGCCTTCTGATACAACCCAGAAATTTTCATTCTACCTCAGATCATATGTACATAGATTGTATCTTCCTCCCCACAACAATGACATAAGACCTGGCAGGTAAATGCCTTATACATTTTGAGAAATGCCAAAGAATAACTGTGGAATCTCTGATAAATTAAAGAAGTAACTAAAGCCTGCATCAAAGCTGCAGCAAAAATTTGAGAGAGGTATTGAGAGAAGTAATCTATGATACTTGATGTTGGTGCTGAAACTTGATCCAACCACTTGGAAATAACTTATACACCAAAATGTAGCCATTTACATCCATTTACTCTTCTATATATTTTCTAGTGTTAGGCTTCTGGGCAGATGTAAAGATCAGATGTCCATGGGGCAGGGGTATATGGCATCCTTTGCCAACAATGGAAATTATGTAAACATGTGGTCAGCTGGAGAAGCTGCAGGCCCAAATGTAGTCTGCAAGATGGGAGAGTTAGCCAGATTCTAAAGGGCATCAGTTGGATGGGGCCTTCCAAGTGGTTAGCTCAAAACACAGAGAGAGAGAGAGAAAATGTAGATGTAGGAAGACTTTGTCAATATTTTGCTTCAAAATCTAGACAAATTTTGAAATGATGGGAAACAGACATAAAGGTTGACAAGTAGAAAGAGTTCATTTTCATTCAGAATAAGGAAAGTTTAGAATAAGACAACATCTGGCTAGGACTATGCACCGCATCCACAATCTAAAAGTTTTATGCAGCCCTCTGAGTGCTTTGACCATTAATGGACTATGAATGGATAATCTCCAAACTTACAGATGAAGAGCAAATTGTACGCTCATTATTGCAATGCCTGGTATCAAGAAATAGTGTGACTGCTTGCAAATTGTACTTTTTGACTCTAACTTAAAAATCACTCAACATGTGGTATATAAAAGTTGTGTACTAAACATAATGACAGTTCTAAATGGTCATGCTCCATCTTCTTCAACTATGGGGAGGAGGATACAACTATGTACATGATCTGGGGTTAAAGTGGAGACTTGCTCTGGAGCTGACTTCACCCATGTGCAGTTTAAATTTGATATTCTCTAGAAGAGGAAACAATATGATGGGTATCTCACTTTCAAGCTTGATCACATAAAAGCACACTTCAGAATGAAACAGCTCAAATTATCCTGAACTTTCAGTCCTCATTTGTACTTTAAATTCCAAATGGAGGCTAGCGCCTTGACTTCATTTACTTCTTCAGTCATAACATTTAGTCACAGGATAACATGGTTTTCCCATGTTCTCCTCTGTCTCCTAGTTCTCCTAGTTTAATTGACCACCATCATCATGAGATTTGTCAGACCCTCATGTGAAGCCTTGAATAATCACCCTATAAAGTATCTGCAGGTCACAATGTGTGCTACAACATAAACTACCCCCTTCAAAAATAGATAAGTGTTTTTATAGCAGTCAACTGCAAAGCAAAAATTCTGTCAGATTGTTTGTCTTCATCTGGGCCTAAAGAGAAGGGTTTAAGACAAGAAAGCTGCAGCATATATTCCCCCAGTTGGGGTTTCCCAGATCCACTTCAAAAATTACTGCAAGGACCACAGACTTTGGGACTCATCATCTCTTGCCATTTCCAATAAAGGACAAGAATAATTATAAAACTTTCCTAAGCCAGTTATTTCTAAAGGAATCTTGGAGATGCATAAATAAGTAGGACGATAACACTGCCTTACACATTTTGACTCCTGCAACACCTTGGTAATTGTGCTTTCTGTGTTAGTTCTATTCACAAAACTGATTTACAGTATTTGTTTGGAATACAACTGATTGGTTCATTGAGATAACAGGATTGAGATAGCACATTCAGAAACATTTTTTCTGTTTTATGTATTCATAGGTAAGTGCTAGCCTAACTGACCATTTGGGCAATTTTAAGCTTAGCCAGTTTTCCTTTTTAAGCTTGAATTAACCTATCCAATTTGGTTAGGGACTGGCCTTACCCATCCCATGGTTGATAAAAAGAAGTTATGCACTTACCATAACGTTCCATGTGAGTTGTTCATCTCGCCTTCATTCTTACAGATGGTTTCGGAGCCAATCCCTCAGCTCTAAGTTGGCCTACTACAAAGCTCGAGGTCTTCAAATAGCTCGAGGCCAAGTCCCTATCCCATGATGCACCTACAGTTACCTCAGATCTTGTTTGCTGCGTATTATAATACCATATGTCATTCTATCACTCTATAAGAGAAAGTATAGAAGGGTTGAGCAACCAGGAAGGATCCAGCATCTTGGTCTCCTAAAAGCCCAGGAGAGGGTAGGAGGGAGGGAAGTAAGAATGAAGGTGAGATGAACAACTCACATGGAACATTATGGTAAGTACATAACTTCTTTATGTGAAATTGTTCTATCTTGCCGTTCATTGTTACAGATGGGTAGCGTCCCAAGCACCATCTATCTCTTGTGGCTCATGGGAGTACATTCTTCAGGACAGTAGACCCAAAAGAGGCCTTGTCCCTAGAGGCCTTGTCAACTTTGTAATGAGTTATAAAGGTATGAGGTCTTGACCAAAGTGGCTGCTGCACAAATGTCATCAGTAGGAAGTCTGGCAGAAAAGGCAGAGGATGTAGAAACTGCTCTGGTTGAGTGAGCTTTAATTTTGTGTTGTAAGGGCATAGTGTCAGCTGAATAAGCAAATGTGATACAATCAGATAACCATTTAGACAGAGTTGTTTTAGCCACTGGCATACCTTTCCTGGAGTCTGAAAAGGAAACAAAAAGCTGTTCTGATTTCCTAAAATCTTTTATTCTATCCAAGTAAAATCTGAGCTGTCTGTGAACATCAAGTTTGTGCAACATGTATTCTAGATTGTTGGAGTGATTGGGGAAGAAAACTGGCAAATCAATAATTTGGTTAAGATTAGTTTCAATCTAATAAAACTAATATACTAATAATCCAATAAAAATTAATTTTTAGTGCAAATCTTAGGCAAAAAGGAGGGGGTTGTTCGAAGTGAGACTCTGTCAGCATGGAAAATCAAGTAACAAGGCTTGATGGACAAAGCTTGAAGCTCTGACACTCTGCGAGCAGAAGTAATAGCTACTGTAAAGATAGTCTTCCATGACAAAAATTTGAGGTCACATGAGGAAGCTGGTTCAAATGGAGGAAGAATAATATGAGAAAGCATAAAATTTAGATTCCATCGGGAAAAGGGAGATTTCACAGGTGGTCTGAGATGAAAAGTCCCTTTGAGAAAGGCTTTGGATAATTTGTGTGACATAATATTCAATCCTTCAAATCCAAGATGAAAATTAGAAATGGCAGCAAGTTGAACACGAACTGTTGCTGCTGTAGCTCCTTTGTTGAAAATCATGGTCAAGAACTCTAAAATGGAGGTCATAGGGGCTTGGTAAGGATCAATATTGTTTTTAGAGGCCCATATAGAAATATTTTTCTATTTGCTAAGGTATAGCTTCCTCGTAAAGATTTATGAGAGGATAAGATAATTTGCTTAGTCTCACTGGAAAGGTTATGGAACCTGGGTATGATGGGAATTGGAGCAGCCAAGCTGTCAGCTTCAGGAACTGCAGAGAGAGATGAATTCCCCCGACGAGTGCGTCAGAAGGTCTGGAACTGGGTCCAGAATCCAAGGGTCCTCAAAAGATAAAGTCAAAGGAAGGGGAACCAAATCTGATGAGGCCAATGAGGGGCTATTAGAATGATGGCCTTCCCAGAGTTTTTGCTTTCTGTAGAAACTTGAGTATCAACGGGATTGGTGGAAATGCATAGGGGAGACCCGCAGGCCAGTCATGAAAGAGTGCATCCCTTTGGGCTTCTCCCAGAGGGGGAATCAGGGCAAAGTAGCTTCTGCATTTCATGTTCATGTCACTGGCAAAAAGGTCGCTGCAAGGCTGGACCCACCTGTGGAATATCCTGTCTGCTATTTCTTTCCTGAGGGACCACTTGTGGGGCAACAAAATTGCTCTGATCAGCTTGTCTGCTATCATGTTGGATTTCCCCGGGATGTGCGTTGCTAACAGAAAGTGCTGGGTGGATATAGCCCACTGTCATACTCTTAGGGCCTCGCAACAAAGGGGATATGACCTGGTTCTTCCTTGTTTGTTCAAGTACCAGACCACTGACATGTTGTCTGTCTGAATCTCAATCGTACCCATAGGAAGAGAGTCCTGGAAGTACTGCAGTGCCAAAAGTACTGCTCTCATCTCTAAGACATTGATATACAGATGTGTCTCTTGATTGGTCCATATGCCTTGGGCTGTTCTTCCTTGAAAATGCCCCCCCCACCCTATCAGGGAAATGACTGTGGTCACTGTGGCCGCTGGTGGGGGTAAAACAAAGGGATGTCCTATCGTGACATGAAGTGAGGTCAACCACCACTGAAGATCCTTTTTGCAAGAGTTTGTGATCATTATCAGGTGAGACATGGGAAGCTCTTGGTAAGACCATTGAGTGAACAACAACCATTGCATTATCCGCATGTGCATATGACCCAGTGGTATGGCCAGAATTGCAGCTGCCATCATGCCTAACTAGAACTTCTGATGCTGGAGCCTTGTTTTTGGATATCAGAATGCAGACCTGCTGACGGAGTAGTAAGACTCTTTCTACTGGAAGTCTTAGTGTGGTGGTGGTGGTGTCTAGTTCTGCTCCGATAAAAACGGTATGTTGCGATGGCGACAAGGCAGATTTTTCTGAGTTTATTTTAATGCCCAGTTGGCTGCAGAGTGACAGAGTGAAGTCCCTGCCTTGAATGAGTTGATGCCTGGTGGTGGCGGTGTGGAGCCAATCATCTAGGTACGGAAACACCTGGAATCCTAAACATCTCAGGTGAGCCGTGGACACTGCCATACATTTGGTGAACACTCTGGGGGTTGTAGTGAGACCAAAGGGCAGGGCTCGAAACTGGTAATGATTGGGTCCCAGCTGGAAGCACAGATAATCCCTGGATGGTCTGGCCATTTTTATGTGTTAGTACGCATCCTGGAGATCTATCAAGCACATCCAACTGTCTTTCCCTAAGAAGGAAAGTATCGACTGAAGCGTGACCATCCGAAACTTCTCTTTTTTTACAGATTTGTTTAGCCTGCTGAGGTCCAATATAGGTCTCCAGTCCCCTGTTTTGTTTGGAAATAAAAAGAATCTTGAGTAAGTTCCAGATACTGTCTGGTCTGGTGGGACTGGTTGGATGACTTTTTTTCTTAGCAACGTTTGGACCTCTACTGTTGCCTGCTCCCTGTAATTGGGTGGAACGTCTGGGATTTTCCTTGTCGATGGAGGGGGTGTGGTGAAAGGAATGAAGTATCCTCTGGAAATGATACTTTGTACCCAGTTGTCATTTGTTATTTTGAGCCAGGCGTCTGGATACAAAAATAAGTGATGCCTGACTGCCTCCAGGTTAGGACAGTTGGGCCTCCTTTCAGGAGCACTGGTAGGGCTTCTCAAAGAAGTGATCTCTGTCGCCCTGGTTTTGTGGACCCTCTCTGCCGTGAGGGCAGCGTCTTCCATTATTGCCCCCTTCTCTGTCCCTGGAGTGGGTTTCACCATGTGTGTCCTGGAAGGCTCCTTGGGATTTTCTAAACCACATTTTCCCTCCCCTTTGACCCTTGGGGTAGGATCTGGTAGGGGTGGAAAAACAGACTCCGACGGCAGACAGAGTCTTTCTTTCCTGCTCACACCTGGTCAAAGTTTCCTTAACTTTGGGCCTGAAAAGGGACGAGCCATCAAAAGGGGTATTCACAAAGGATGACTTGAAGGGCTCCAAGAAGGAACACAAGCGCATCCAAGAGTGTCTCCTAAGAGCAACTCCTGTACCCACTGCCATGCTCATTCCATCAGCTGCATATGAAATGAGGCGCACAGACAAGTTAACAATGGAGTTGAGGGTAGCAAGCTGGTAGGCAACTTTTTCTGTAGCTCCTACAGCTACTGTACCCTGAAGAGTATCTCCCAGCTCTTTAAGAAGATCTCTTTGCAGTCTCATGAAATGGGTTAGGGAGTTGAGCGAACGGAGTGCAAAAGTCACTGAACTATAAGTGCGTTTCCCATATCTATCCAAAATCTTGGAATCTCTGTTAGGAGGATGGATAGAAGAGGAAGTTTCCGAAATTTCCTTATTGGTGGCTGCCACCACCACCATGGCATCAACTAGCACACCCTTGGTCAGGAAGGATTTGTCTTGGGGAGCAGAGATGAATTTATTAGGCCTCCTAGGGACAGGCTCCATGTTGTCCGGAGACTCTCAAATCCTTCGTGAGACCAGCTGCATAAGCTCATCGAAGGGCAGAGACACCCAAGAGGTGGAGGGCTGAGACCTGAAAGCCTTCAGAAGCACTGACTCATCTTCAGTAGGGTTTGTGGACTGCCAGTCACCCCTCTGCCTAAGGATTTCTAGTATCTCAGGAAATGAGATATCCTCAGAGGGGGACCATGGGGAGCCATCTGATTCATCCAAGTCAATAACAGATGTCAAAGACTCCTGTGGGGAGTCTAGATGTTTGCTCTTACAAACTCTCTTCCTAGGAACCTCATCAGTGGGATCTTTTGGTAAGGTCTCAGAAGAGCATGGGCCACCCAATGGGGCTTCGTGAAGCACTGGGTCTCTATGCTTGGCCAGGATCTGCGAAGCAGAAGCAGGCACAGGCGCTTTAGGAGAGGAAGAAGCTGGACCCAAGGTTGAGAATGTCTTAGGAGACATAACTCTCCTCATGGCTTCGAAGGTACCTCTGCTCTGATGCAAAGGGACTGACGGATCTGAGGAAACCGTTGATACTCCCGGCACCGAGACAGTGGGCTTCGAGCCAGAGGTAGGAGCTGAGCTCATCCAAGCCAAAGCACAAAGAAGCAGAGTCAAAATTGACAAGTCGGTTCGACTATCCTCCCCAGACCTGACCAGTGAGTGTCGGCTCCTAGAGTCCTCGATCAGCGCCGAAGACATCAGAGTAAATGGAGCCAAAGACACTGGGAGCAGTCAACGGCTCCAAAGGCTCCATGATCAACAAGTCTGACTCCTCTGGCTCAGAAGGTCCGGTATGGCTCAGTGGAGGAAGAGTTAAAGCTGGCATAAGGGTCTTCGGCTCTGAAGCCTCTTGGGTCGGAGCCGATAAAATTTTTGTAAAGGCCGATGCCTGTAAAATCTTCTGCACCACACGATCCATATACAAATTGGAGAGGCTAATGGAAGACTGAGATAAATGGATCGAAGGTGGTACTGACTGTAATAATGGAGATTTTTGAATTTTGGATACCGGTTCCAAAACCAGGGACCTGCTCTGAAAAGATAAGACAGTCAGCTCCGAGACCTGTGGAGCCGATGTCACAGACTTTTTAGATTTTTTTCAATTCAGTGGAAGTCTTGGAAGACTTTGAGGACTTAAAGGATCTATCCTGGTCACTCAAAGCCTCCTGGAAAGAAGGTTTTAGTAAACCCCTATCAATAAGCTTCCTTTTTCTCTCCTGGAGAACTCGAGAAGAAAAGGAATGGCATATGGAGCAGGTTTCTTGCAAATATAATGCTCCTAAACAATAGACACAGTTGATATGACTGTCAGTGACAGACATTTTCTGTCCACATTTAGGGCATTTTTTTAAACCCTGACTTAGGGTGTTTGTCCTTACCATCAGCCATTGACAAAAATGTAGACACACCCAACAACAATCAAATATATCAATAAGCCTTTTAAGAAATACAGGCTAAATATAAAGAAACAAACCATTCAAACTATGGCTAACAAGTCACACACACTATCTAAGCAGATAATATCAAGTAGTGACAAAAGTCACTATTTAAATACAAACAAGCAAGCTATACACTAGTAAAGTTAACTCTAATAGCTATAAAGCTGTGACAAAGTCACTATCTAACCACACAATACTAAATACTATTTCTAAGAAAAATATGATGGAAGTCACTGTTTAAACAGCTTTTTCACTCAGAATTTAAATAGGCCTATGAAAAAAACGAGGCCAAATATTAAGCTATGAAAAAGGCACACAAGGGAAAGGGAAACTACAGAGAAATCTGTAAGAGCTTAAATAACTAAGTAACTAACTATAACTACGTTTTAGAAGAAATATCAACAATATTTGAAATACAATGAAAAGTAAGGTTTTTCTGGCCCGAGCTAGTGAGAACCTCCAATCTGTTGCAGCAGCAAACTAGATCTGAGGTAACTCTAGGTGCATCATGGGATAGGGACTTGGCCTCAAGCCATTTGAAGACCTCGAGCTTTGTAGTAGGCCGACTCAGAGTTGAGGGATTGGCTCCGAACACATCTGTAAGAATGAATGGCGAGATGGGACAACGCATTTATATATTATGCCTAATGATAATAACTGGGATCATAGCACATGATAATCTGTGGGACCCATGCATGAGATAAAGCATTTAGGAGCTGCCTCTGTCCATTAGTATTACATTACGCATTTCTGGGTAAATCTTCTGTTTCTCATCCATAGAGCCAAGTTGTGCTTGAATATGAACAAGGGTGAGGTTTGTTTTATATGGATAGGGAGTCTGTTCCAGAGCAACAGTATGCTCTGTGAGATATACCTGTCACTCCAAACTACTCTGTTGATGCTGCAGAAGAGGTTTGGATCCCTAGAACTAGTATTTCTGATATGATTTGACTTCCTGATGTGAAGTAAGTCCTGCAGTATTGGGTCAGAGGATGCCTTGCATGACAGATACAGGTCACCTCTTAGCAGTCTGCACGATACCAAGAACAATGTCAGGGATGTGAGTCTATCCATGTAATACATGTTGCTTAGGCCTTGTATCATTTTAGTAGAGCATCTCTGTGGGTTTTACCATCGTTGCATGTGTCTAGACAGATACATGCCAAAGCGGGCATTATACTCAATGACTGGCTTACTGAGGGCTGAGTAAAGGGGAACAATGACATCCCGAGAATTAGACATGATCCCTATGTTTATAAACTGTGCCATAGAAGGGCTTTCTTGTGAAAATGGACAGTTACTGATCAAATGTTAGGTCACTGTCCTGATAAGTTCCCAAATCCTGATCAACTGGGTCAACTCTTATAGGCATATTTACAATGAGGCAGTTCCCTGTGGTAAACGACTTCCCAAAGAATACAGTATTGCTGGTTTTGCTATGTTTGCACTCTCCGCACAATTGAGTAAAATGTATTGAATTCTGTATGTAATCAATTGTGTAGACAATCTTTAAGCATCACTGACTAATGTCAGTCACATTTTATATGGTAGCAGTCTGCATTGTTGACTAAATTCAGGCACACTTTACATGGTAAAAGGCTGCTAGTAGTTCTGTGTAATGTATAATTTCAAATAAATTTTATAGAGTTCAATTTAATGTTATAGTTTGCTTTGATGTCTGCCTAAAATGAAGGTGGTAATTCTCCCCAACTCATAGCTAAGTCTCTGAACTTTCTTTCAGTCATCTTATGTTATGATTCAAGATGAACAGATGGGGAAGTTCATTTATATGCTTTATTATATAGAAACACATCAGGATGGATAGCAACAACACAAAATATAAATGAACTGATTGACTGACAGACCATTACATACATGCATGCATACATCTCAACAGTTCTCTATAAAATGGCAGTCTGTCTTACATGTGCTCAGTATTTATACACGTGTGCAACCTCATGGAAAGCTTCTTAAGGATATACATACATACTAATCTACACTTGCCATGTCTACTTTTATTTTCCACAGGTATTGCAAGTCCCTATAGTCCCTAATTCTTCATACTGCTCCACTATGAAAAACTTTAGACTGTGCCGCATCTCAGTTACAGATTGTTTAAAAGCATCTTGTTAATAGCTATACTACAACAACTTTAAGTAATTTATGACTTTCCATACAGCTGCTCTCTGCCAGTTAAACTTTGTACAGAGAAGTATGATGCACCACTTCTACAAAAATATTTATTTCTTTATTAATTCTAGGCTTTAGCTAACTCAGCTACCTATGATGCCCCAGTTAATATTTCCTGGTGGCAATTTCTTATTTATCTCAATTCCTTCACTTGTCTAGCTAATCTGTATACTCTTTGACCCATTCCTTTGAGTACATTTATTGCCATTAAGAGCACTTCAGCCATTTACTCTGTATTATTTTTATACATGTATTTATTTATTTATTTAGTTTTGTATATTACTAACTCAGGACATAGCCCCACTCTGTTCAACCATAGTATGTGTGGCTTTCCTTCACTCGTCACCCTACTCCCTTCCCAACCACTCCCCCAAATCATCACATTTATATTTGCCTAAGCACACCAACAATCTGTATCACCATTAATCAACCAATCTAAACTAGTCACCAATAATCAGCCAATCAAAACTAAATACATCACTATTCCTATTGTATCATTCAGCTGGCCATCATCCAAATAAGATTCTCTTTGATCTTCGCAAATCTCATTCAGCAGCCTTAGCCTCTATTCCCAAATTAAACACCCACTCTCAACTTAAGTTTATCCTGACAGAAATTTTGACACTTTGCCTTGACATCCAGGTAACTTATGCTCATTTCTTTCTAAACTTCTAAACTTTGATTTTGTTAATTTCATAATTCATAGCTTCTTGACCCTACTAAACCGACAGTATAACATTAGGATCTATATTAGATCACTGAATGCTTAAAAAAGTGAATGGTGATTAACTGACTTTATGTAAGCGAAAGCTTACAATTTCGAACTGTTAGAACAGCGATTTTTTTCCCTCAAAAAAAAAAAAAAAACACTTTAAACATTACATTAAGTGGGGGCTGCACCCCACACCCCCCTACTTAACTATACCAACTCCAAGACCACACTACAGTGCCGAAAATGGCAAACTAACAAAGCGGCCAAGCAAATCCTTTCCCAGGGAAAAATTTGCTTCAAAGCCGCTTCAATATTTTGCCATTTCGGGCTTTTGAGTTCGACCAAGATGCATTTGAAAGAATGCATCTTTGGTCTTCTAATAGGGAACCTAATATTATTATATCCTAGAATCACTTAGCAACACAGTATATTTTACTCCATAGTTAATACACCCCCCCCCCACTGGCACCCCTCCTTACTTTACCTGACATTCTGACAAAGTCAACATTAACCCATTAATAAAACTACAAAAATAGTTTGAATGATGATGTGGTTTTGTTACTATGGATGTGGTGTCTTTATTTACTGTTATACCCAATTTAGATGGCCTTAATAAGGTGAATCAATTTTTGCAGCGGTTTACAGTTTATACCCCTAATAAGGTTCAATTGTTGGTGAAACTGTTGGAGATTGTGCTTGAGCACAATATCTTTGCTTTTGGTGAGCAAATATATAAGCAATGCAATGGCGTAGCTATGGGCACTTCTTGTGGCAATAGCTACGCCAATGCTGTTATGGTCATTTGGGAGTATGACCATATATTTAATGGGCCATTCAATGAACATGTTTTGTTTTTTCGTAGATTTGTGGACGACCTATTTATTTTATGGAAAGGAGACCTTGATATATTTGCTTCCTTTATGGAATATGTGAATAGTAGTACCTGTTATTTGAAGTTTACATCTCACTCCTCAGAATCAGTGTTGGATTTCTTGGATGTTTTTGTTATTAAGGATGAAACTGGTGTTATTTACACTAAGTTGCACAGGAAAGACTGTCATGTGAATCATTTATTACATAGGGACAATCTTCATGCTCCTTATGTTTTTAGAAGTGTGGCCTCTAACTAGTTTTATAGAGCTTCAAGATTAAATGCTAGGGATAGTGATTTTATTGGTGAAGTTGATAACGTGAAGATGAATTTGAAGGAGAGAGGTTATGAGGAATATCTTATCCAAAACAACGCAGTTAAGGTTTTTGATAAGGATGAATGAAGCTAGACCATATTTTTCTACAGGTAATAGTGAGTTTGTTAGGAGGCGGGAAAGTAAGTATAACACTGGTTTGAGGTTTAAAGTTACTTATACTAGTAATGTAGATTGTTACAAGGATATCATTAAAAAACACTGGGGTGTCCTTAGAACTGATAATGATATCTCTAGGCACATACCTGAAGTGCCGTGTTTTTTATATAAGAACAGTAGGTCATTGAGAAGTAGGTTGTGTTACCCTAAGGATGTAAGTAGGAATTCTCATTTAGTTGGAACTAAACCATGTGGTCATTGCAACGGGTGTTTATATATTGACAGCAGCTGCAAATTTGAACATCCCGACCAAAGTAGATGCTATAATTTTACAATAGCAGCTACATGTGATACATCACATATTGTTTATTTAGCTCACTGCGTTGTATGCAAAAAGTTTTACATAGGTAAGACTGACCGTCCCTTCAGAGAACACATAAGAGAACATATCTACCATATGAATAAAGGTAATGTGGTTAGTGCATTGGTGAAGCATGTTTTGAGTACTGACTCTAGTCATGGTTTTAAATTTTTAGTAAGTGCTAGGGTTTATGAGAATGTGAGGCAGGGTGATATATGTGCTAAGACCGAGGATTTGGAATCCTCATGGATAGTGAGGTTTATGGCTGATGTAGGACATGGGCTTAATGAATCAGTTCCATTAGTACCCAAATTAAAGAAGAGACCCCTTAAGAAGGTAGTTATTAGTATTGCAGTATTTAGTTTTAGTATGCATTATTTATGTTCATTTATGTATGTTTTTAAATTAAATTTATATGTCTTTTATAGGTGTTGTGTCTTTAAATTTGTGGTTTTAAATTTGAATTTGTATCATGTGACATTTGATGTATAAATAGGGGTGTGTTTGTTAGTGCTTTTGTAATACACCTGATGATGCCTGTTTGGTGAAAGCGCTTGTGTTTTGTTGCACTGCAGTAAAAGTTTTGAACTGGATATATCAACTGTCTCTGTGTCTTCCTATTCGTTTATTAACCCATTAATGACAATATTTCCTCTTAAATAACTTAGTGAGATCAGGGATCTCATTTTACATAAACACTTCCCTTTTCTTTTTTTTTTTCTAAAATGTTTTTATTTTATAATACAATAACTTAACAATATAGTAACAAAAAAGCACAAATACACTATATTCAATGTCCATAACAACTGAAAAAGCAATATACATAGGAGAACACATAATATTTCTCTAACAGATTAGACAATTTTGTCCAAGCAATTAAATGACGATTTGTGTTGTTAGCCCTTGCTTTTATAGTAGCAATCTCATTCTTACAAATGTATTTCACAAGATGAATAAACTCAACTTTAAAGACAGGAGTAGATTGGGATTTCAAATTTTTAGTAACAATTTTCCTTGCTGTAGAGAAGATAGACCATAGTAAAAATGTTTGGTTTTTAGGAATGTCTTCAGGAATAGGAACATTGAAAAGGATAAGGAAGTCAGAAATTATACAGCTGTCATTCCATAGAGGTTCACAAAGATATTTAAAGACTAACCAAACTGGTGAAATTATTTTGCAATTAACAACCACATGTATCCAGTCAGCATTAGAGTGTCCACATCTCCAGCATTTCATTTCATCTTTCTTGTACATTACTGCTAGTCTATGTGGGGTGAAAAACATCTGTTTACAAATATCTATGTTTACACCCGAGAATAGGGAAGATGCGGATTCCTTCACCGACTGTAAACAAAAGTTTTTTATCTTTTTCTTCTCAAAGCAAACTCTGTCTTCACCCTCCTTGCAACTCAACTGTAAACATTCGCTTCCTCTTGTACTCATGGATTTCTCTCTTGCTAACTTCCTCCTTTCCTCCCAGTCGTCCCTAGATTCATGCCTCTAATAACAGCTTTATTACAAGCTTGAATCCAGTAATAATAATTTTATTCTTCCTTTGTTTTGGTTTAGTTTGCTTACAAAAACCATAAACATGCTGGAAAAAACTCTCAATAAGGTTTTATGTATGTTCAACCCCATCTTTAGATAACTGTAAAGATTGCTCACATTTAAGGATTAAAGCATGCCAAAGAGTCCCTGTCTACCTCTGCAGGGATATTAACTGCCTTATAATCTAGACATAAACTCAGCACTAAAGAAACAATTCCCCTGTGTCAGAGCTGTAGCTAGCTGAGTTTGCTACAAATGTAACAAGTGGCCTGCTACAGCAAAATACCATACCTGGAGCATGGAGCTCTTCAGTTCTGACTGCTAATGTGAGTTCAGCATTCATTTTTGAATGCCAGTGTACACTGTGCATTGAAGCACTTCACCCCTGACTAGAACTGCACTATCAGCATTCAGAAACTTCTGCCAGAATTTGAATACCTTGGACACAGGGCAGTTGCTTGCTTTTCCCCACTCTAGCTATGCTTGTTGCTAGGTATATGTGTTTAATTATGTAGAGGTACTGATTGGATACTGAGTGCTTTAAATTGTGGAGTGATGTTGCATTAAGTTAGTCTGATGACACGATCTGTATGTTCTTGAAAGCGCTTACTTTTTTCTTACAATAAAGTGTTTTTTTACCTGAAGCCTGGCTATTTGATGCCATTATTCTTATTTTGATTCCTGTTACAGTTGTTTTTGGCATCAAATAGTACTCTTTGGTCCTGTTTTTGTGATTTTATATAGCTATGCCTCTTCCCTGTGTGGATACTAATTAATAACTCAGCCTGTTAGAACTCTTGAAGCTTAGTGATGTAAAAGTAAACTTCAAGACTCCCCAGATGCACAGCCCTTGAAACACCTTAAAAACCTAGCCTATCAATGACCCAAAATTTTGCACACAGACGCTATTCGTGCTTTGGCCTTTGGGTTTTTCCAATTTAGACCTGAGTCCAGAGCAACATTAAACCCACTTACAAAATGTATATGTCCTTGTTGGGATCATATCCTCTATTTTCTTAAAGAAATACTTAAAAAAACTGAATTGTAAATTTCATTTTAAGCTTCCACCTCAACTTTTTTGGCATAAACAGACACTCACTTTAGCTTAGAGTTTAAGCATGTATATATTCCCAACTCTAAAAGACTTCATAGGTTTATACACCTCTTCACCACTTTACATTCTGGAATATAACAACATTAATGTTTAGTCTAACTACTAAGTATTTCTTAACAGTATTCCTTTAAAAATAAGTATTGAAATATCTAACACTGAATGGCAAACAAGTAAACATTACTTGGAAAAACCAATGTAGAAACAGCTCTTGTAGTGGAAGGTTGGGACAGGATGCTATATATAAACCGCCAGGGGCTATAAATGCTCCAACTACTAGATGTGTGTTTGTGAACTTGCACTGCACCTGCATCAATAGTTTTCCCAATTACAGGATAAATATGTACTCAGTATGATAAGGTTAAATGTTAGTAAAGTCCATGCATGACAATCAACCTCATTATTTCCTTCTTATTCTTTACAGATTGCTTTTTCATCCTGCTTTGTAAACCCAGTGAGCTTCACAACACCTTTATTGGTTAGTTGAGAAGTAATGAATTCCTTGGAAGATTCATTTTACTCAGATCCTCTTCAACTGGGTTGATCATCTTCAGTCTATCTTCTTATTTCTCCATATATAGTGAATAAAACTGTTTTCTTGTTTCTAAGTCCTTGGGAACAATTACCTCACTGGAGACTTCCTCATCCCCACTTTTTTTTGTTTCTTTTAGCTCCACACACCTGACCATCAACTTCCATCAGCTCCTTTCTTAACTTAAAGACTTAAAGCCTACACTTCAAAAAGTATGTTATACAAAATAAATGAAATAATGTTTGCTAATATAATATAACAAAACCAATATCAATAGCTAATAATTTCAAAGTTTTAGTTTAAGTAAAGATTGAATTGATATAAATTCATTCAAACCAGGGGAAGTGTCTGCATTTAACTTGAACTGCCATAGCAATTCTTTAAATTCCAGTTTGGTTTCCCATTCACCTCCTCAGGGGCTAATTTTAACCTGCTGCAAGATGGAAAATATATTTTTTTATATTGTTGGCATAATAATACATATTTATCCTTATGGGATATCAAACCTTTCCAAACAGGATAAGCCTCTTTGTTGTCATATAGTTTAATGTACCTCACAAATTCTTTTTGTTTCTTTTTAGAAACTGCATTATATTTCTTATCAACACTTTGAAAAACTTTCTGATACAAACCCCTATATTGTTAAAAAATAAGGCCATGCTGAATATCCATATTTAACCTATCAACCTCTGCTAACTTTGTTGTAATACTGACATCATTATATTTAATCGATAATTCCATTATCTTGAAACAATGTTGATCAAACATCTTTGTGAAATTAGCATACAACTCACTGCCATAACTTAAACCAAAAGGGAATTGGAAAAAAACTTAAACCAAAAGGGAATTTGAAAATGCAAAGCCCTTGTGGTAGCAATTGTAACTTGAAACATTATATCAAGTAACTATTGTCCAATTGCAAAGTTTTGACTCTGGTCAGTTTTTGCTCTAAACAGAAAATCTTCTCTTTTAATGATCGCATGTCACTACTAACAGGAATATCAGCAAGAAAAGAAAATCAAAAGTTTTATCCACCACAGTTTGAAAATTAAATATCTCTTATCTACTGGTCGTGGTTGCCCTAACTGTAGAAGGCAGCATGTTAATGGAACAAGAATGTACATGTTTGGAGGCTTCAAAACCCATGGTTGCAGTATTATGATAGTTGTTATATGCAGTACATTCAGAAACCGCACCAGATGCAATGTTCGGTTCATCGTGTAATCCTGGTCACCCAATGGCCTGTCCATTTATAGGAGAAGGTGGAACTGAAGGAAGAAAAAAAATGGTATGTGGACTTGGTGGAGTCACCCAACTGAGTGCTGCAGATATCCTGTAAAGTTGGACATTCCAGAACTGGTATGGTGGAAACAGTACCACATTGAGATAAGGAATTCTCACTTGAAAACTGCAAGGACAATTCAATCCAGTCAGATCAACCTTCATTGTAGGCACATTGGTTACTAACTTTCCAAAATCAGCTCCTTCCACAAAAGTCAGAGGAATGGAAAAGTCATCCAAATAATCCATGTGCTCCTTTTCCCAACAGCCAAAAATTACTAATAAACTTAAAATATGCCGTAGCATTATCGAAATAAGACTAATAAAACAAAAAAAAATGCTAATGCCAGGGAAGTAGCCCCAGATGGATTTACAACATTATAATAATAACTAAAATAAAATAAATTTATTAAGCGCTTTCATCCCAGAATACAGGACATCATCAGAATACATTACACATAATGTCACGTTCTCAAATGTAATCATTCAATTATTTCATTAATGGTTTAAAAGGATTTACACAGATATGCTGGCAATAATCACAAAAATTACTATAATGCCTACAAATCAAAAAGTATGTTAAACATAATTAATGAAATAGTATTTGTTAATTTAATATAACAACAATACCAATACCAGCAACTTACAATTTTAAATCTTTTCATTTAATTAAAGGTTGAATTGAAATAAACTAATTCAAGCCAGGGGAAGTATGCACTTTTAATCTGAACTGACATAGCAATTCTTTGAATTCCAATTTGGTTTCCCATTTATCTCCTTTGGGATTAATTTCAACCTGCTCCAAGATGGCAAAAGAAAATGTTTTATATTTTGGGCATGATAATACATGTTTGAAAAATAAGTTATCTTTATTTTTATTCAGAATATCATAAAGGTGCTTGTGAATTATTTTATGTAAGCACCATTCAGTTTTACACAAAAAAATGCAGAACATCCTGGGCATTTGGCTATATAATTACTTTGATGAACTTTGATAGAGGCGTACGATAGGCTATAAGAAAGTAAGCAACCAAAAAATGGAACGAGGAGTCATAAAACAGTGCAGATTTATTCAGCAAGTCGGCAAAAAGTATTAACGCTCCACTCAAAAAAATAAAACGTTGACTTGCTGAATAAATCTGCACTGTTTTATGACTCCTCATTCCATTTTTTGGTTACTTGTGATTATTTTGGAACGTTGTTCTCTTTGGGCGATAAGAAAGTAACTCAAACAAATATTAAAAAAAAAAAAACATAAAAACACTCTCCCTAAATGTATGTTGATCATGTTTCTGATAGCAATAAGAAACCTTTTTCCATTTCCTAATATATGATTTTCTAGTAGCAGGCTTTCTTGCCTTCATTAGTACCTGCTACACACCTTCAGCAAACAGACGCTATAAGGTATGATAACCCTATCATCCGGGCAGTCAGTTGAAGTTGTATGGTGTAGGTATCTATCAAATGCCCCCTATTCTTTGTGAGTCTATGAGGAAGCTTGGTGTAATTTCCCCACACTGATTTCAAAGAAAGGGAGAATCACTGCTGCCTGGGCCACAAGGGAGTCACCACAATGATCCTTGAAGTTTCCTTCTGAATCTTTAAAAGTACACTGGATATCAGTGGAAAATTCTTGTTCAAGGAAAAGAAAAGGCATCTGTCTTCCAGGCCTTCTTACATGGAGTCCTGGAACAGAATTTTGCCAGCTAATCATTCAGAAAAGAGGCAAAAAGGTCTATTGGGGAACTTCTCCTGCACAACTTGCCTGCCACATGATTTTGCTCTGATAGAATGTAACATGCCTATAGAGTGAGACTGTCTTTTAAAGCTATATCCATGCTAACATGGATAGTCTGCACAGGAGTTAAGACTACTGTGGCACTATTTGTAATAACATGAAATGACCCTGAGAAGCAGAGGTAATTCAGAGAGTGGAGTGCCTTGATAAGGGCAAGTATGTCCCTTATATTTATGTGCTTGTGTCTGTCTTTGCAGTCACAGATACCAAGGATTTGTATCTTCCTTGTCACTGCTTCTCAAGTAAAGTCTGAGATGTCTGTGGTGACTGACTGCTTTGGAGCAGGAAGAGAGAAGGGGAGACCTAAATTCAGGGATATTTGATGTTTCCATCAAGTGTTTTCTTTTCTCACAAATCCCAGAGAAGGAATATGAAAAGATAATGGGTGTCAGGGCTGGCAGCGAAGAGACGTCTGATACCATTGTATCTTTCTCATGTGGAGTCTTGCCAGGGAAATTGTGAGAATCATAGATGCCATGTGACCCAAAATCCTGAGGTATCCCTTCACTGTGACTGAAGTCTAATTAGAAACCCATGAAACAGATCTAAATATCGATCTATTTTTTTTCCTGTGGAAGAAAATCTGTTTGTACTGAGGTGTCTAGCAAACACCCCAGTCACACAATCCTGTGATGGAGTCAAAAATAACTTTTAAATATTCTCTTGGAATCCAACTAACACAGCAGATCTCTAACCAAAGAGAGAGAGAGATATTCCTGACACTTTGAAAAAGCTGCTGGAATGAAAATGCAAGTTATCTAACTATGGAAAACTGTAGCCTCAAATGGGCTACAACAGGAACTAGGCAGCTTATGGACACTCTTGGAGCAGTTGACAGCCCAAATGATAAAGCAGTGAATGGATAATGTTATCCAGGTGCATAAAACCTTAAGAAATATCTGGTATGGATGAATAGGAATGTGATGATAAGCAGTTTTTAAATCTAAGATTAGAAAACAAAAAAAAAAAACTAAAATGAAGAAGAAGGAGTAATAAACTTGGGAACTCTCACAAAATGATTCAGGAAAGAAAGGTGCAGAACTGGTCTCCAGGAACCTTCTTTCTTTGGAGCTAAAAAGATTTTTGAACAAAATCCTTTCCCAACTGGGGAAGAAAAGCTGCCTCTGATACCCTATGAGACAGCATATGATGTAGGACAAGAGGGAAGTGTAGGGTAAGGACTGGAGGATGAAGACCAATCTATTGCCAAAGAGAAATTAAGATTCAGACTGGGGGGGGGGGGTGGAATACAGCTTTCTTTTTGGAATCTTCTTGCAATTATTTTTTTTTTAATCTGCTTACCAGCATTTTCCTGAGACTGTTGATTTTGTTTATTACCAAATTAGACAAGGAAGCTGAAAATCCCTTGAAAAGTTTTGAGAAGGACAGCTAAAAAATCTGAGAGACTTTCTGTACCAGATTACACCTTTGCTCACATTGTTTGCTAACTTCTGCAGCACTGTACCCAAAATCTAACATCTAAAGGAGAATGCAACATTTCATTTTTTACATTTTCTTGGAGGTTTTGAGAATGTATCCAGGCAAATCTCATCAAGACAGTACCAGTGGCAATAACCCTGGAAATAGCATCTACAGAGTTATAACCATACTTAAACAAAGACTAGTGACCTGAGAACTTGAAGAAACTAAACCGCACAAAACAGAGTTGTCCTCACAGGTGGGAAATGCAGATAAGACATTCCTCACCTCATACTTTCACAATCAGAGTAAACTTATAAGTTTGAAAATTCAAAATTCTGCAAATTAAAGTTGCAAAAGCATATACATTTTCCCAAACTTATCAACTGTTTCACTATCCTTACCAGAAGGGGAAGGATTCAAATTAACAAAATGCTTGACAGCAGGTTGATCAACTAACACTATAGCTGCTGGGTCAGGACTGCGCTGATTGCATACAAATGTGAAAGACTGAGGCACTTTGTACATTTGATCTACTTTCTTAGGTACAGCTGGCTGGCTATCAAGGAAATTGCAGGCTGAGACAAACACATACTGCAATGGTAATAGCACTGGGAAGCTGATACTAATCTATAAACCAAAATTGTTATGTGTCCGCACAGTTACATATGGTATCATGAATTGAATTGCATCCTACTTCAAGATATTTTATTCATTTATTCTTCAGTTATCCAATTAAACCAGTTTAGGGTAACAATGAAACTAGAGACTATCCTGTTAGTTTATTTTATTTATTTAACATTTGTTAACAGGATACGTGAACTGCTCCAAGGAACTTTTTCAGCCACCACTTGGCCCAAAGAAATAAAAATAAATTATATAGAGGTATAATAATATATGCATTCTTAAGAAAAGCAAAACAACACAGAGGGGTTAAAAATATGCAGTCACATACTAAATGGATTTCTAACAGAGTAGCTGATCCCCAAAGCAGACTAACAAATTATGAGGGATGCTTTAAAGTTCTAAGCCTGACCAACTTTCTAAATTTTGAATGTTATTTTGCCTCTGTAACTTAAAAGAGGGTTATTTCATATTTTAAAAGTACCAATTTGAAGAATTTTAATGCTATGCTTAAACATTGTCTCAGATAATCGATCGAACCATGTTAATGAAAAGTGTGGAATTTTCAAGTGTGGAACTTCAAGACGTCATGAAGTTCCTATTCTTGCAGAAGAAAATTCCAAAGGAAATCCATGAATGCATAATGCATAAATGAAGTGACAAGTGCCCATCTTACTCAACTGTGAAGAGTTTGAAAGGGTGGCAAATTTCAAGTAATACGGAGGTGACTGTAGCAGTGGATCAGTATTTCAGTGACCAAACTACTTCACACTTTTTGGCAGAGTTACAAAAACCTCAGACATGATGTGACAAGTGTGTTGAACTTTGGGGAGAATATATTGAATAACTTGTAAGTTTCATGGCTCCATATCATTCCGTTTTTGGCCAAGCTTAGAACTTTTCAGCAGCCCTCAGAAAGAAACTTTGGGCTCCTAAAAACAGAGGTGGCTAACTTCACGGCACCCATATTAATGGAAAATGGAAGCATGACTGCCAAATCATTCACCAATGCACTGTACAGACACATACATAAATGTATGGAGCTAGCCATACCCAACAGAACCAAGATACTCTCCTCCAAAAAAGGAAGCCAATCTGGTGGTCCCCTGCCATTAATAAACTCTACAACATAAGGAAGAAACTGTTGCAGCAAAAGATGAAGTCCCAAGACTGGAAAATCTCCCTTATTAGCCTCAACAAAAAGTTGAAATCCCTCATCAAAACCTCTAAATTCAGCTATGAAGGCAGAATTGTGGCAGCACTAAAAACAACAACAAAGCCTTCTATAGTTATATCAAGAATCTCCACAGCAATACCCAGGTTTGCTCTGAGTTACTGCACAAGTGTACCTCCTATACTGAGCCAACAGATATCACCAACATACTGGCCAACAGATTTAGTGCCAACTTTACCCATCTATCCCCTCAAAGAACAAACCACAATACCAGAGGAATCCCAGGCACCCAGCATTACTGCAGCATAAGTTAAAGATGCATTGTCCAAGGCCAAGAATACAGCTTTTATGGGACCCGACAATATCCCTGACTGTGTTCTACATGAACTACAAAGTGAACTGGCACCACATCTGTGTGTCCTGTTCAGTCACAGCCTCACTTCAGGCTTTGTCCCTTCTGATTGGCGCACTGCTACAGTTATCCCTCTCCACAAAGAGTGAGCGACTACAGACCCTGGGAATTATCGCCCCATTAGCCTGATGAGCCTGATATGTAAGGCTATGGAGCACAACATCCTGTACCTAATTAACAAGGATATAGGGAATCCCCAAACTCTAGATCCCGTGCAATTTGGTTTTGTGAAAGGTAGATCATACCTGCTCAACCTGGTTGACTTCTTTGAGTCAGTCACCAGAACTGTGGATGAGGGCAAGGCAGTTCATACAGCCTACCTCGATCTGGCCAAGGCCTTTGATACTATTCCCCACTCAGGAATTATTAATAAACTCACCAAACTAGGCATCAACCCCTATATCACTAGGTGAGTTGCAAATTGGCTCACACGGATTGGTCCTGGGTCCTCTCCTGTTTGGCATTTACTTCTGAGAAGTCCAGGCCAACACAGAGGGAGCCATTATTAACTCCCCAAGTGATGTAGATATCCTACAGAAAGGCCTCACTGAGACCAGTGACTGGTGCTGAAACCATGACCTTAAGCTTAATGTGAAAAAATGCACTGTCAGCCCTTTGGGAAAAACTCAGTTCCCACCAATTACCACATTGATGGGGGCCCACTGAACACTGAAGGTGTTATTAGAGATCTGGGGACACAGGTTGACAGCAACCACTCCTTTGACCACCACATTGCCACTGTGGTCAGAAAGTCCTTCTATGTGGCAAATCTCATTACCAAGGGTTTTGCATCTAGGAAGAAAGAGGTCATCATCTATTTCTACTCTTCCCTCATTAGGCCAGTCATCGAGCATAATGCCCCATTTGGCATGTACCTCACTAGTCACATGCAACAGCTGGAAAGGCCACAAAAGTACCTCCCGAAGAGGATCCTAGGCATTAAACACATGTCCTACATAGACAGATTCAAAACAATTCCAGCTATTCTCTGTCTCATATCATCTACTAAGAGGCGATCTCTGCTTGACTTAAAAAGCCATGCCTGTCCCAGCGCTGTTAGAAATGCTACATCTAAAGAAATCCCAAGCCCTCCGCACCACACGCTCCAAAGACTTCAACCTCATTATCATAATTAACAGAACATGCTGGAGGGACAGATTTATAACCCAGAGACTGCCCATGCTATGGAATATAGACTTCCCATACATGTCAAACAGAGCACCTCACTGGCCCTCTTCAAGAGCAATCTCGATGAGTGGATGGGAAATGGAAAGTTCACCCCGGGGTTCACTCCAGTGCATCTACTTGATAGAGGCACTGGGAACTAACATCGGGTGGCAAGATGCCAGGACACATCTATGGGCTACGCTTATACAGGCTCCAAGGCCATTAGCCTAGTACATACCTATGAACCTATGAAACAAGAGTTTAGATATTTTTAAGAATGACTTGGATTCTTATTATGGGAATGACCATTTTGGTATCCTGGCAGGCTAGGGAGGCATTATTGCCCATGGCAGAAATCTCTGTAGGCGTGTATATATTTGTTTGCATACATGCATGTAAAACATACAATAAAAAATGGTATGAATTAAAGAGAACTAGAAAAAGAAAGAAAAACCCAGAAAGGACTCCTTTGTTTTCTATTTCTCCGTACTTTTCTGCCCACACTCCTTATCATTTTCCATTTTCTTGTAACTAAGTTCCATGTGAGTGATGAGGAAGATGTACAGAAATGGCTGCAACTAGACTGACTTGTTATAGAAGAGGGTGAACGGACACTTGACATTCTGATAGTAAACCAATTTAATCATTCAGAAGGGTTCCTATTATTGTTCTAGTAAACATAAATTCAGGATGTTAATTTTGTATTAAAATAATACATTTTCTGACATCTTATTATTTTACTAATCGATGATTGTTTTCCGTTGAATTCTTGAATATCACTTAACTTATTTATTAAGCATATTACAAATGCTGTATCTGACTAGTTTCATATTATAAATGGTATGGTCCCCAATTCCAAAAGAGTAGCTCTCAGAATAAGTAACCACTTAAAGTGAAAGCAGGATAAGTGGAGGTCTTTTGGAATGCTGACATCAGTGAAAGCCTTTTTATAGATATACCTTTCACTGATGTAAGTCAAGTATACTCAGAACAAGATTTTTGGAATCAGGGTAGACTTACACTGAGAGCAACTCTTTTGGAATCTGGCCCTATATCTAAAAGTTCAAACCAAATCTTTGATAGATAATGGAAATATAACGGCATTTGAACCATGTATAACAAAACCGACTGCTTGCTGCTTATGTTGTTAAAGGAAGGCATCATCTCTTAATTTATTTATTTGAATAAAATGACAAATTCAAAAAAAGATCTGATTCAGCCATGAGCCAAATCACACACACACACACACACACACACACACACACACGCACACACACACACACGCACACACACACACACACACACACACACACACACACACACACACACACACACACACACACACACCTCTTCAATACAGCAGAAACTTAATTCAAACATTGCTTACATAATTACATGATGAATATACCAAATAATGCTAAAATTAAATAAGAGTTAGTCATTACCATGACCAATAATGCAGAAACAATAAATACAAATAATTCCTGATCAGCTATTAATGTTCTACTAATTATAAATCATCAATGAATAAATCTGCAAAAGTTTTATCTAATTGTTAGTATGGGTATTTTGCTTAAGATATTTAATTATTTCGTTATAACTACAGAAAACAGGTTTAACAAAAATACTTTTAATAATGACCAACTAGCAAAGGGTTTACTATATACTGTGAATTTGTATGTAATGCCACACTAAGTCTCATGGGCCTGATTTCCACAATTAGTGAAAATCTTCATCTGCACATGCATACACAAAGGCACACTCATTCTTGTATACACACATCATGATGGATACAAAAAGCATATTTGAATTTGCACCCATGAGCATGATATAACAATGCTGACACTAGTGTCAGTCCTGCATATGCTGCATTGTTTCATCATTTTCACAAGTTAAGCTATCGAGCACAACACATACTAACCAATTGATCTAATGCATAATAATAGCTCTGTGAAGGCTTTTATGATTATCAGACACAAACACACAACTTTACTGGAATCTCCTTGTGTTCTGACTAAATGTGCTTCTCAGCTGATAAGTATATTTTTGGCACTGTTTAACTCTTCAGAGTTGAATAAAACAAAAATTGAATTCAGCTCAGAATACAGTTTGAATAAATTGCATTTATTTAAATTTTATCTGCTTTAATATTACTACACACTCAAGTGTGCTAGCTTGCACTGCACCTGAATTGTTTTTAGTGTTGTTCTAGTGTAAAAAAAATTCTAAGCTGGTTTCCTGCCTTTCCTGTAACTTAGTCTAGTCCAGATTTGTTGTATCCAGGACTGTTTGAAAGCTGCTGAACCCCCTAAGCCTTTCTGTGTTGGAGGGAAGCCTTCTAACTTATCAATGGGAGTAGTAAGCACTAAGTAGCCTATCTACCACAAAAGTGGTTTCTGGTTCAGAAAGTGTAGTTTATTGGCCATTTGGGCAGTTTTTCCATGTCTTTCAACTTCCTGGTCCAAAAGCATGTGTTTGCGCTTTTCCCACCTTTCCTGTAACTAGTCTAGTCCAGATACAGATTTGCTGTATTCAGGACTGTATGTAAGCTTCTGAGATCCCCAAGCCTGTCTGTGTTGGAGGGAAGCATTCTAGCTTATCAGTGGGAGTGGTAAGCACTAGGTAGTTTATCTACCACAAGATGAGTGGTTACTAGCCCAGAAATTGTAGTTTATTGTCTGTTTGGGCAATTTTTCCATCTCTTTCAACTTTCTGGTTTAAAAGCCCGCGTTTGGCTTGTTTCCCACCTTTCCTGTAACTAGTCTAGTCCAGATACAGATTTGCTGTATCCAAGACTGTTTGTAGCTTCTGAGCGGTGCCAAAGTCTGCTCTTCAATTGTTCCCTTAGACCTGCTAGTTCTCTCCTCTCCTGCACTTTTACTAGCTTATCAGTCTAGCACTTTACCAGACTTCTTGTAGCAATTAGTGTAGCACACAAAAGTACTACCAGCACTAAGCATTCTACAAGAAAACAGCTCCAGTACTTATTATTAATACCCACCCATCCAGGCATGTCTAAAGGTCAGTTCCCTGTGCTTTCTCCTATTAAACTGGTGAAATTGGGCATCCTGAGGCAATGTAGCAACTGCTCATATACACCGACAACCCTCTCCTCTTACCTCCCAACACTCAGACTTGCGAGAGATGCACTTATATATCCAATATGGAAGTCACACAATCTTCAGCGAAGACTGGAATAGTTGGTCAAGAGGAGAAGGTCGACACTTGCACCACACCACATGGAACACATAACCCTACAGAACACACATCAGCACTGCCTTCACATAAAAACACAAACCACACACCCACCTTTGCGAAGGCTCGCAATAAAAATCTACCCAAACAGCAGAGACTTCCAAGGCAGAAATGCACTCAACCACCACAACACAACACTAAACACAAGACACATAACTCTCCTAAACAGTGTGCCACTCAACCGAAGCCCCTAAGGTGAACAGCATGCCCAACACACTAGTCATTGGTGACTTGACATTGAGGCACACTGATGTCCCACTCACTAGGTCGAATAAGGAGAAAGTAACAGTCAGCTTCATAGGTTCATAGGTAGGTACTAGGCTATCTGCCTGAAGGCATTTATAAGCCTAGCCAGAATGTGTTGGCTTTCGCTGCCACCTTAGATTAGTTCCCTGTGCTTCTGTCCAGCAGAGCCACTGAAGTGATCCCCGAGGTAAACTTTCTGTTTCCCATCCACTCGTCAAGATTTCTTTTGAAGAGTGTTAGCGAGGAGTTCTGCCTAATGTAGATTGGGATCTTGTTCCAAAGCATGGGAAGTCTCTGGGACAGGAATCTATCCCTCCAGCATGTCATATTTATTGCTGTGGTGAGGTTTAGATCCCTAGAGTATGTGGCTTGTGGGGATAAGGTTTTCTTTAGGTACAGCATGTCCATCAATTCTGGGTTGGACATGGCCTTGTATGTCAGGCAGAGATCACCTCTGAGTAGGTGGTATGCAACCGAGTACAGCTGTAATTTCTTCAGTCGAGCTGAATAGGGCATCTGTTTGAGGCCAGTGATCATCTTGGTGAGGTACATCTGTGGTCTTTCCAGCTGTTGCAGATGTCTTGTAAGGTACATCCCAAATGGGGCATTGTACTCTATGAAGGGTCTGATGAGTGATGAGTAGAGGGGCACAATGACCGCTTTTGATCTAGACGCGAACCCTTTTGTGATTAGGTGGGCCATGTAGAAGGATTTTCTTACCACTTTTTCAATGTGATTATCAAAGGTGAGATTACTATCTACTTGGGTCCACAGATCCCTTATTACATCTTCCATACTTAGAGGACTACCACCTATGTGGTAGTTTGTGGGTACTTTGTTTTTTCCAAAGGGGATGACTATGCACTTTTTGGCATTTAGCTTGAGGCCATGATTTTGACACCAGGTATCCGTCTCAATGAGACCCTTTTGGAGGATGTCTGTGTCAGCCGGAGAGTCAATTATAGCCACTAGTTTGCAGTCATCTGCGAACTTGGTCAGCCATAGTCCTCCTGTGCTTGCCTGTACCTCTGAGAAGTATATGCCGAACAGGAGGGGTCCTAGGACTGAGCCCTGGGGAACTCCACTTGTAACCTATTTAGAGTCGGACCTAGCTCCCGCAACTCTCACCATGTGGGTTCTGTCCATGAGCCAGTTGGCAACCCATCTTGTGATGTAGGGGATTATGTTCAGGCTGGTGAGCTTGTCTATAATACCAGAAATGAGAATGGTGTTGAGGTTCTTTGCAAGGTCTATGTAGGCTGTGTGTACCACCTTTCCATCATCTATAGCCTTGGTAACTGTCCCAAAGAAGTACACCAGGTTTAGGAGGCATGATCTGCCCTTAACAAAGCCGAACTGGGTAGGGTCCAGTGTTTGTAGGTTCCCAATGTCTCTGTTAATGAGTTCCATGATGATGCACTCCATAGCCTTGCAGACCAAGCTAGTCAGGCTTATAGGGCGATAGTTCTCGGGGTCTGTTGTAGCTCCACCTTTGTAGAGCAGAATAATCATTGCTGTGCACCACTCTATGGGTATGTAGCCTGTGGAGAGGCTGAGTTTGAACAGTGTGTTTAGGTGAGGGGTAAGTTTGTCTTTGAGCTCATGTAGGATGCAGCCTGGGACACTGTCCGGTCCCATTGATGCTGTGTTTTGGCTTTGGAGAGGGCTGTTTTAACCTGAGTGTCTGTGATTTCAGGGACTCTACATTCTTCTGGTATGGTTATGGGCCCTTTTGGGGATGAGCGGGGGGTGAAGTTTGAGCTGAACCTGTCTGCCAGGATGTTGGTGATATTGGTTGGTTCAGTGTATTTTGTGACATTCTGCACTAACTCCGAACAGATCTGAGCATTGCCACTTAGATTATTGACATAGGTTCATAGGTTCATAGGTAGGTACTAGGCTATCAGCCCAAGGGCCTATGTAAGCCTAGCCAGCAAGGTAACATAGCTTACGCCACACAAGAAAGTTATTTTCCTGTGCCACTGTCCAGCATAGACACAGAAGGGATCCTCGGGGTGTATTTCTTATTTCTCATCCACTCATCAAGATTTTTCTAGAAGAGTGCTAATGAAGAACTTTGCTTGGCATAGATGGGCAGCTTGTTCCAGAGTATAGAAAGTCTCTGGGACAGGAATCTATCCCTCCAGCATGTCCTGTTTATTGTGGTGACAAGGTTTAGGTCCCTAGAGTGTATAGCTTGGCGGGATTGGGATTTCTTTAGGTGTAGCATGTCCGACAGCTCTGGGTTTTACATAGCTTTATATGCTAGGCAGAGATCACCTCGGAGTAGGCGATGTGCTATGGAATAAAGCTGGAGTTTTTTGAGGTGGTCAGTGTAGGGCATTTGTTTGAGGCTAGTAATCCTCTTTGTGAGGTACTTCTCTGGCTTTTCCAGCTGCTGCAGATGTCTTGTGAGGTACATTCCAAAAGGGGCGTTGCACTCTAATGGGTCTAATGAGTGATTAGTAGAGGGGAACAATGACCTCTTTTTTCCTGGATGAGAACCCTTTTATGATGAGGTGTGCCATGTAGAAGGACTTCCTGACTACTGTGGCAATGTGACTATCAAAGGAGAGACTACTGTCGACCTGGGTCCCTAGGTCTCTTATCATGCATTCGGTTTTAAGTAGGTTGCTGCCTATGTGGTAGTTCATGGGTACAGAGTTTTTACCAAAGGGGATGACACTGCACTTTTTGGCATTGAGCTTGAGGCCATGGGTCTGACACCAGGCATCTGTCTCAATGAGGCCCTTCTGTAGGATGTCCACATCATTTGGGGACTTGACTATGGCTCCTAGTTAGCAGTCATCTGCGAACTTCATCAGGCAGAGGCGTTCTGTGTTAGCCTGTACTTCAGAGAAGTAGATGCTAAACAGGAGAGGTCCCAGGACGGAACCCTGTGGCACTCCACTTGCCACTGCCTTGAGGTCAGATTTGGAGTCCTTGGCAATTTTTCTTTCAAAGCTCACCTTGGATGATTTTATGAGGGATTGTAATTTCTTGATGATACTGATCAAGGATGTCTTCCCTTCTTGGGATTTTACTCTTTTCTGTACTAGTTTACTACTTCTATTGTATAGCTTGTTTATGTTAGAAGCCCACCAGACAGGTTTCTTTTTCTTGGAGGAGTGAGTCTTGGTTTTGCTTGAGATGGCATGATCCCTGAATTCTTGTAGGTGCCCATAGAATGCATTAGTAAAGTATTTTGCAGCTTGGACAGCATTATCCTTCAGCATGAGGACTTTGAAACTTCCCACCTCGGTCTTAAGTAACGTGAAGTTTGCTTTTGAAAAATTTTTCATGGTGGTTTTCTTGTCCGGGGGTGGGGGCGAAATGTGGATATCCAAAGTGATTTGTTTATGGTCAGATCTAACCAGCGAGTGGCTGACCTCCGATGTGGAACACCGGTCGCCCATGTTGGTGATGACCAGGTCCAATATGTTGTCACCTCTGGTGGAAGTGTTGACCAGTTGAACGAGGGCATTTGAGTTTATAAATTCTAGGAAAAGTTGGGCAAGGGAGTTAGTACTTGAGTAGTTCTTCCAGTTAATGTTTGGGTAATTGAAATCACCCAATATTAGAGTGTTTGGTAGGACCTTTATGTTTCCCAGTGTTTCCAGAAATGCGGAATGGGGGTCCTGGGACATGGTGGGTGATCTGCAGCAAGCTACAATTTGAATTGCAGTTTTGCCCATTGTTAGTTGCACATGGATGATCTCTAAAGCATCATGCTGTGCCACTAACCTGGAAGTGTGGGTATCCTTGATGAATATGGATACGCCCCTGCCTTTTGTATTTTGGTTTGGGTTATGTGGCCGAAATGTATGGTATGAGTTGTAGCCTGGTAGTGCTGGGGTGCTGTCTGGAGCCTTAAACCAGGTTTCTGTTACTACACATACATCGATTTTCTCCATACTGAAGAGTGCCTCAAGTGCGTGCATTTTGAGGTTCAGATTTCTGGCATTGAGTAGCATTACCCTCAGTTTTTTGTTACTTGTGCTATTTACGGCGGTGGGTTTGTCTTTTGAGCCTTGCCTAATAAAGGACTATGGGGGTGGCAAGAGCCTTGGCCAGTATTTGAAAGCCTAAGGGTAATAGGTGCAAGCTGCCTCTAGTGAAGCAGTGTGGCTTGTCGAGCATATCATCCCAGGCGGACAGACACTGGATCCCCTTTGAATGACACCAGAAACTTAGCCAATTGTTGAAATTAAGTATTTTTTCTTTATACTGTGGTATCATTCTTGGTGAGGGCAGGATGCTACTCAGGGTCAGGGTCATACTGGCCTGGGCTACGTGATCAGAGAGCTCTTCCATGTCTCTTTTCATGTAGTCCAGAGAGGTACGGATCAGGTCATTCACACCAACATGGACAATGACAGAGTCATATTTGTGCTTGTTCTGTAGTGACCTGAGTGCTTGTGTTATGTGGCGGATCCTGGCACCCGACAGGCAGCTAACAGTAACCTTCTCCTTATTCAGCCTAGTGAGTTGGACATCAGTGGGCCTGACTATAGAGTCACCTATTACTAGTATGTTGGGTATGTTATTTTGCCTTGAGGGCTGTGACTGCATGGCACACTGCTTTTCTGAAGTATGTGTTTCATGGTTTGTGTTTGCTGCCTGTCATGTGCCATGATCTGTCACATAATGCATGCAATCAGGTCCCTCAACAACAGGTACAAATATGACTCTGTCATTGTACACGTGGGTGTGAATGACCTGAGATGTACCTCCCTGGACTACATGAAAAGAGACATGGAAGAGCACTCGGATTATGTAACCTAGCCGGGTGTGACCCGAGCCCTGAGCAGAATCCTACCATCACCCAGAATGATGCAAAGTACAAGCAGAAAATGATTAATTTCAACAATTGGCTAAGTTTCTGGTGTCATTCTAAGGGGGTCCAGTATCTGTCTGCCTGGGATGACATGATTAACAGACCTCGAGGGTTTGCCAGAGATGGCCTGCATCTGTCACCACTGGGCTTCCGGATACTGGCCAAGGCTCCTATAGTATAGCATCTTTAGCCTTTAGCCCCTATAGTGCCTTTTTTAGGCAGTGTTCCAAAGACTAAATTACCACTCTAACAGCTACAAACAAATGCAATCTGAGGGTCATGCTGCTCAATGCTAGAAGTCTAAATCTGAAAATGCACTCACTCAAAGCACTCCTTAAAATGGAGAACATCGACATTTGTGCTGTAACAGAGACCTGTTTCAAGGCAGCAGAAAGCACCCCATGCACTACCAGGCTGTAACTCATTCCACACCTATCAGATGCAGAACTTGGACCGAAGCTCCAAAGGTGGTGGTGTGTCCATATTCATAAAGGATGCACACACCTCCAGACTGGTGGCCCAACATAACGCATCAGAGATACTTCAGGTGCAGCTAACATTGGGTAAGACAGCGATTCAGGTTGTAGCCTGCTATAGGTCCCCAACAATGTCCCAAGACTCACACTCCACGTTCCTAAGCACATTGGGGAATATTAGAATCCAACCTAACACTCTCATGCTGGGTGACTTCAACTACCCCTCCATTAACTGGGAAAACTTCTCAGGCACTAATACACTTACTTAACATTTTCTGGAATTCATTAGTTCAAATGCCCTGGACCATTCTTACCCCCACTAGAGGTAGCAACATCCTTGACCTGGTCATTACTAACATGGGTGACCATTGCTCTACACCAGTGGTTAACTCTTCCCTGGTTAGATCCGAACACAAACTAATCACCCTGGAAATCCACCCCCCCCCCCCCCACAGAGGTAACCACCATGAAAAACATCTCCAAAGCTAACTTTGGGTTCCTAAAAACAGAGGTGGCTAACTTCATGTCACCCATGCAAATAGAAAATAATTGCATGACCACCAGATCATACACCAGTGCACTGTACAAACACATACACAAATGTATGGATCTTGCCATACCCAATAGAACCAAGATGCTCTCCTCCAAATAAAGGAAGCCAATCTAGTGGTCCCCTGCCACAAACAAACTCTACAACAGAAGGAAGAGGAAACTGATGTGGAATAAGGTGAAGTCCCAAGAGTGGAAAAGCTCCCTTATCAGCCTCAACAAAAAGTTGAAATCCCTCATCAAATCCTCTAAAGCTAGTTATGAAAACATAATTGCAGCAGATAGTAAAGACAACCACAAGGCCTTCTATAGTTATGTAAAGAATTTCCATGGCAATACCCAGATTTGCTCTGAGCTAATGCACAATGGTACCTCCTATACTGAGCCAACAGATATTGCCAATATACTGGCCAACAGATTCAGTGCCATCTTTACCCATCCCCCGCCCAAAGGACCATTCACAATACCAGTAGATTGCCAGGCACCCAGTATTACTGCTGCACAGGTTAAAACAGCACTGTCCAAGGCCAAGAATACAGCTTCCATGGGACCTGACAGTATCCCTGGCTGTGTTCTACATGAACTACAGAGTGAACTGGCACCTCACCTGTGTGCCCTGTTGAATCACAGCCTCACCTCAGGCTTTGTCCCTACCAAATGGCGCACTGCTACAGTCATCCCTCTTCACAAAGGAGGAGTAACTACAGACCCTGGGAACTATCGCCCCATTAGTCTGCCAAGTCTGATATGCAAAGCTATGGAAAGCATCATCATGGACCTAATAAACAAGGATGTAGGGAATCTCCAAACTCTGGACCCTTCACAGTTTGGTTTTGTGAAGGGTACATCAAGCCTGCTCAACTTGGTCGACATCTTTGAGTCAATCATCGGAGTTGTGGATGAAGGCAAGGTGGTTCATACAGCCTACCTTGATCTGACCAAGGCGTTTGATACCACTCCTCATTCAGGAATCATAGAAAAACTCACTAAGCTAGGCATCAACCCCTATATCACTAGGTGGCTTGCAAACTGGCCCATAGTGTGAAAATTACAGACTCCAAGTCAGACTGCCAACCAGTCACGACTGGAGTCCACCAGGGTTTGGTCCTGGGTCCTCTCCTGTTTGGTATCTACTTGTCTGAAGTCCAGGCCAACACAAAGGGTCTCTGACTGACAATGTTCGCAGATGATTGCAAGATGGGAGCTATTATTAACTCTCCAAGTGATGTAGACATCCTACAGAAAGGCCTCACTGAGACAAACGACTGGTCTCAGAACCATGGCCTTAAGCTCAATGCCATAAAATGTGCTGTCACCCCCTTTGGGGAAAACACGGTTCCCATGAATTACCACATTGATGGTAGTCCACTGAACACAGAAGGTGTTATAAGAGATCTGGGAACACAGGTTGACAGCATCCACTGTTTTGACCACCACATTGCCACTGTGGTCAGAAAGTCCTTCTATGTAGCACATCTCATTACTAAGGGGTTTGCATTCAGGAAGAAAGAGGTTATTGTCTCCCTCTACTTTTCCATCATTAGGCCAGTCATCGAGTACAATGCCCCATTTGGCATGTACCTCACTAGACACCTGCAACAACTGAAGAAGCAGCAAATGTACCTCACGAAGAGGATCCTAGGCCTTAAACACTTGTCCTATATGGACAGACTCAAAAAACACTAACTATACTTGGTCTCATATCGCCTACTTAGAGGTGATCTCTGCTTGACATACAAAGCCATGTCTGATCCAGCTCTGTTAGAAATGCTACATCTAAAGAAATCCCAATCCCTCCACACTACACACTCCAGTGACATCAGCCTCATTACCACAATTAACAGAACATGCTGGAGGGACAGTTTTATAACCCAGAGACTGCCCTTTTTATGGAATAGACTTCCTATACATGTCAAACAAAGCACCTCACTGGCCCTCTTCAAGAGAAACCTTGATGAGTGAAATAAAAAATTCACCCCGGGGTTCATACCAGTGGCTCTACTCAACAGAGGCACTGAGAACTAAGGTCGGTGGCATGATGTCAGGGTAATCCTATGGGCTTGCTTTGTAAAGGCTTCAGGGCCATTAGCCTACTACACACCTATGAACCTATTTATCACGTTTCAGTTGTTTTATTTATCTGCATTATATACACATCATTTTTTTTGTCTTGGATCAATTTTATAGTTGATCAAATTGTCAGATATGTTGGTGGGATGAATAGCTATAATCTCCTTAAATGAGCCAGTATAAAAAAACACTGAAGCATCATATCTCAAGAACATAGCAGCAGCAGCTTATTATGACACACTCAGGAGGATATTTGATACTAATAAGACTATCTACTTTTTATGAAATCCTTAGATGGCTAGGTAATCCTATACCTCTTTCTATTAATCAGCCAAACTAAATGATAGTTAGATTCCAGGAAGGATACTACAGTTTGTCTAAATAAACTTGCTATAATAGTACATGTTATAATGGATCACTGTTGTAGCAGCATAAGCTATTTTGGTCCTACTCTCTGCACTAGTCAGTTTCTCAAAGCTTTGGGTGACTTCTTTCTCAAAGCTTTGGGTGCCTTCCCGACATTCCCAGGAGCACTTGAGGCACTTCTTGTAAAAGGCAATTGGAGAACCAAAATATTTCAGAGCAGTTTTTAACCAAAAGGAAGGCAAGAGAGCAACATACTTGTTCTAGGAAACAAAGTGAATAATAACTCTATACAAAGAAGTGCAAACAACTCCACCATGGCAACAACAACATAAACACTACGTGAAAATACAGGGATCTGGATGGAGGGATGGCAACTGCAATGGTGATTCGTTAGAGCATCTGCTGTTATGATAAGTTTCCTTACACAGTTGTACAAGGTTCAGTACATGGATCACCATCCTAGTAGCCTAAGCTATTTGGATACATAACCATAGCTTAGCCAGAATTAGCAAAAAAGGGAAGAGGCCAATAATTAAGATTTGAGGAGCTCTTGGAGAATGGTCGTGGCAAAGCCTGCCCAACACCGGGAAAATTAATCCAATTTGTAGTGCTTTGTAAAGATATGTACAGAGGCCCAAGTTGCTGCCTCAGAATACTTCTATGGTCTACCTCTTGTTTATTTACTTATCCTTTGTTGATCGGATTAGTGCCACTAGGCCATTAGTCTCTTTTTTGAAGAGACCAGAGGTGGTATTTATACAGCTAGAGTAAATTTGGCCAGGCCATCAGGGAAGTTCTCCTACTCTTTAAAGTTGCTAGATGCAGCCAGAGGGCTCCTAGAGCAGCAAAAAAGAGACCTCAAGGAAGCAGCAGCATGGAGGAGTTGAGAAAAGCTATGAAGAGTTTGGAAATGGAAAGTGACAATTTTGAGACAAACATATTCAATATAGAGCTTCAGAATATAAACAAAGACTCCTGTGTGGTAGATTTTACAAATGAGCAGCTTTTAGCTGGCTCCTTAGAGAAAAAAGTGAGTCTGTGGATGTGGTTCAGATAACAGAGCTGGCATCAGGAGGACTTGGACATGATGTTGTGGTAAAAATAATTCAGCAGGATGATCTAAGTGACAGTTCTGCTGATTCATGGGGTGAAATAGCTGATAGATCTTTCATAAGTGTTGAGGCTATGAAAGAGGAACAAGGTGAAGTGGCAGCAGAGATTACAGCAGCACAAACTTAATGAAGCAGTGACAGAAAGAAAAGTGAAAAGCAGCTGCAAACTGAGAAGTGCTCTTATTTTGTGACAGCAGATATTGGAGTAACTAAAACATATGCAACAATGACAGCAGGCAAAGAAGAAGAACAGCAACAAACTGAAAGACTAGTTTTTAAAAAGAACAGATCAACCAAGAATAAGAACAAAAAAAGCGAGAATAAGAACAAAAAAACTGAAAGGATGTCATGATTTATGAGCCCCCCACCAGCTGTAATCCAACCTACTCACCTAAACGGCTTACTCTTACATTTGTCCCATAGGGACTGCCTCATGTTAATACTTAAAACTTCTAAATGTAATGTAAAGTTAAAACGAACAACTGCTCTGAATGTTATGTACTTGGCTGGGTCCACAGCACTGCCCTAAAGCCCTCATACTCCTGCATAAGCTACTATAAAACCAATTAATTGGTTGATGGAAAGGGTAAGGTACTAAAGTTTAATGGTCAATTCTAAACCTAAAAATATGCAATTTTACTGTGGAATTCCTTATCTTGCAAGCACCAGTCACAAGAACTTTGTGCTTGGGTAAAAGCCCTGCTCCGCTCGCTGCGCTTGGGTTTGCTCCATGCCCTACCCTTCCCCCTATTTCCACCCACCCCCAGGGGTGTCAAATTTATTGCCCTTAGCCACACCCAATTTTCTTCTACCAATCAGTGACTCAAACAGTCACTAATGACATCCTCCATCCCTGACTAGGCCACCACACCTGATGCTATCCTACCTACTATCCTCAGGCCTACTCCTCTAACAATTTCCAATCCTAGAATTTAGTGATAATCCTCCCCAGACAGTGAAAAAGTCTTCACCCAAATCGATGATAATATGCTCTTTCTCGCCACTCTTAGTCTTAATCTACCTGCTTACCATTTATGAAAATCAACACCTCACTGGATTTTACCTCCCAAAATCCCAAACAACTTCTCTACCCATTACTATCAACTCCAGCTACCTCCCAAAAACGCCTCAAAACTTACCCCCCAAACCCTTGCCACTTACAACCAATAAAGCCTAAATACATCAACCCAAAAATAAAAATAAAATACTTTTATAAAATCCTTAACAAAATACGAAAACTTGTTGTCAGCTTACCGTATAACTTAATGCTGGACGGGGACATCCACCCAAAACCAAGTCCCTCCCCAACCACCACACATAGCTCCCACAAAATAAACCACACCAACATTACTCTAACTAATAAGAACCAGAAATTGCTTCTAGCCTGTCACCTAAACATCAGAAGCATTAATAACAAGATTCATAATCTGATGCTCTGTTAGAAATTTACTCTCCTGACATTTTTTGTCTAACAGAAACCTGGTTAAAACCAACAACAAAAGAGAGAGAAGTATTACCCGCAGGGTACAATATACTTAGGGTTGATCACACAACCAGGAAAGGTGGACGGGTAGCCTTACTATATAAAATTACATTAAATATTATTATGGCTACATCAGTAACACCCCAGTTTAGCAACGCAGAAATCCTAATAGCCAAACTAATAATCAACAAAAACAAAAGCTTAAACATTGCCTGTATATATATTCCCCCAGGTAATAATGCAGCCACATTAGAGGGCATCCTTAGTTGGATATCCACCACCTATCCCCATGAAACAATTATCCTTGGTGACATGAATATCGACTGATATGCATGCTCCTCAGAATCACCCTCAAATCATGTAAAGTTACATGGGTTCACACAGATCATAACCTCCCCTACCAGAATAATTAATGCTAACAATAAAGAGAGCATCATTGACTGGATCCTTGTCAATAACCAACCCTAAATTTATAAAGTGGGGATTATTCCAGATAGCCCAAGTGATCACTTTATAACCTACGTGATCAAGTCTGACATTCCCCAGCAATCAAAACTTAAAACTATCAGGAACAAAAAATACTTCAACCTTCAAAACATCCTTACTGAACTCGAAGCATGCATCTGGTCTACCCTAAAACACCTCCCATTTGACAATGCAGTTCACTACTTTAATACTAAATTCCTTACAATATTTGAATCTCACGCTCCTACCCGGACCATCAGAGTCAGAAATAAAAAGGCCCCTTGGCTCTCTAAAGACACCAAAGTAAAAATTCTAATCAAAAATAAAGCTTGGCACACGTGGTGCTCAACTAGGGATCCAATAGACCACCTACAATACAAACAGCTCAGGAACTATACAAAAAAAATCAATCTTACTAGATAAAAAGAACTACTACTGCCACCTTCAACAAACACACCACAACAATCCCCAAAAGTTCTGGGAATATGGAACTTAAGAAGGGAACATTTTTCCGGAGTCTCTGTGTTGTGTAACAAAACAGTGAAAATACTAGATGCAACATTGGTTATGGTGGTAAAGTTAACTGTTGTGGATGTGAGATAGAGAGAGAGAGACTATGTTTTATTTTTTTCTGTTTTTAGAATTATAGTAACATATGCATATATAACTAGCAAGGAAAGATACAGTCTGAGTCATCAAATATTAGACTATGTGGTGGATAACACAGAAAATTATGATTGCTGGGACTTTAATTTTGATTTATAGAGACCATGTAAAAAATAAGGGTAAATGTTATAAAATACAGGAAATAAGAGGTGGTAATTAGCTATGTAGAACAAAAAACAACGGACTTGGATCTGAAATTGATTATTTTGCATTATTGGAATGCTACAGTTATGGCAGGCTTATTGGAAGGCTACAGTTGTGGCAGGTTTTTCAGACCATTTAGCAATATGGATGGAAGTGATGGAAGAAAGGGAGTATATTAAAATAGCAGAACAATAAATGATAAATTATGTAGTAAAATTCGAGAGTAGGAAATATAAATATGAAGGACTTCTACAAAAATAGTCCAAATGGAGCTTTGAATTTAAAAAGAAGTATTTTCCAATGGCAGGGTGATGTAAGAAAGGAAGAGAAATGGAAGTTTGGGAAATGTATGTCAATGTATTAGAAAATTTAGAGAATAATACAAGAGAGTATTATGATATGGATAAATTATATATAATATCATTTTGATAAAATTCCTCAACTTCCTTCTCTAATACAAAAAAAAAATGCTTGATAAAATTTATTTTTACTGTCGTTTTTAAATGGCGGCATAAACATACTTTTTGCCTTTATCCTTGACGTATCTAACCTACTATAAGCATTGATTTCAGTATCTGAGTTACAAGAATAGTAACTGTCATCACTAGAAGAAATAGTTTCATGATTTTCCATTAAACTAGGCAAGTTATTAGCATTTTGAAAATAATCAATAATATGCATTTTTCTTACCAGTTTAAATAAGTCACCTTCAGTTCATGCAGTCTCGGTAAAACGGAGGGTATGAATTTTAACCTCTTCTCCAATACAGACATTTCCGTTGTATTAAATTCATAACCTGATAAATTTACAACATAACCATCTGAAATATATGCCGTTTGTGATGTCACACTAACATGTCCACTTACTAAGTTTGGTATAGGGCCACAGTTCTGTTCTCTATTTGTTTCCTGTCCATGCCAGGAACATTTGTTTGAACCTGGCTTTTGTCCCACTGTGTTATGAAACATTTTCCGAAAGCTCAAACCATTATTGGGTCTAAGTAGTGCAGGAAAATGTTCTTCCTTATAATCTCCTTCATCCATTGAAGATGCAGCACTTTCTTCTGAGATGTAGTTACTTGTTCGCTGCTGTTAAACTTCCTGAACCATTTGGAATTTCACCTGATGACGTTTAGGCTGCTGATTGGAAATAAGCACAAAAGCCTTTTTCCACTCATAGTCTCTCAAATCCCTTTGCAATTTATTTGTTTTTCTATTTATAAGTTCTTTCTCATACACAGAAAATGTTCATTAATACTGCCCAGAAAGGACTCTAGTGCTGAATTAGAAGTTTCCTTTAAAATACCAACACAACGTTTTTTAGTTTCCTTCTTCATATTATTTCTTTTCAAAGTGTCTCTTTCTATAAGTATAGTTACCCATTCACTACTGCAGCGGTGTGTGGCTGCTATCCGCCTCTCGTGGAATACACATTCTTGCTCCATTGACAAGTCAAAGGGAGTTGATGGACATTTAACAGCTTGTAATCCCCGAGGGGTAATTTGAAGCTCCTGATACCTTTTCAGACTATTAAGATTATAAAATATGGAAGTCTCTTTATAAATTAATTTTTCCATTTGTGTACACACTTCTTGAATTCCCAGTAAGGAAGATAGTTCACTTTTCTTACCCACTGTAGTAAACGGGTTAGATGAAAACCGAAGACTACCTTCTTCCCATTTCTGAAGTGGATTCATTTGAACTTCAGGTCTTAAACTATTAGAAGGACTGGATTTTTCTTTCTCCATACCAGTATGCATTCTGGAACCCAAAAGCACATTCAGTTCACCATTTGACTGAGACACATCCATCCCCATCTCGAAAAAAAATTGAGGTAAAGAGGTAAATGATTCACTAGTCATGAAACGATATGAACTTCTAATACAAGAGAGTATTATGATATGGGAAAAGAAATATAGAAAAGAAATCAAGAAATGATTAACACATTACTGTTTAGGCAGAGTTATTTACAAGGAAAAAGAGAGGAGGCATCTGCATACTTGGGTAAAATAATAAAGAAAGATATTAATGTAATGAGGGAAATAAAAAATGCAAAAGGAGAGGTAAAAAAAACACATGAGCAAATTACAAGTACTGTAGTACAGAATGTGGAAAACGTATAAGATAAAAAGAAAGAAAATAAAGAATAGAAGCTAAACAGATTTACAGAATGGGTTAAAGAAAAATTTGAAAAAGAAATTACTGTTAGTGAATCTGATTAACTACTTACGAAAGTAAATGCTGATTCAGTATAGTATAGGGTATGGAATGCATAAGAAAGTAACTTGAAAAGAGAGTACTTTGTAAATGTACTGAATAAACGGTTGAAGAAAAGGTTTGTTTATAAAGGGTTATGTAGTGGGATATTAAAACTTCTATGGAGTAAAGATGAGAAGAGCAAATTAAAAACTGAAGTCACATTACATAGATTGTAACATTTTTATGAGAATAATACAAAGGAGAATGGATTTAAGGATGAGAGATATAATGGAAGAAAGTATATATGGCATAAAAGGAAGAGATATCAAGAACAGCAATTGGTTGCAAGAGAAATTATAGGGTGTAAAAGTTATGGTCGGTGATATTAGCAAGACATTTGATAAAGTAGGGCTTGATGCTTTTTGTAGGATGTCATGGACAAATATGGAATAGGTAATAGAATTAGTCGAGTTTGTATGTCAGCATATCAAAATAACTGAGTGACAGTGTTAGTGAATGGGTGGCTGAATAAAGAAATATTTATGAAGTGGGTCTAAGACTAGGATGTCCCATGAGTGGAATGATGTTTGCATTGGCAGTAAATGTAATAGTGAGTGAATTACTTTCTAAAAGGGAAGATATGTGTTGCAAAAGCAGGTGGTGATTCTAGTAGTTTTGATATATGCAGACAATATAGTAATAGTAGTAGTTGCTAAGAACAAAATATGGATAAGGGAAGGTGTATTTTTTCTGAATGGATGTTTAAAGGAAATGGGAATGAACTTCAATAAAGATAAAAGTAAGGGTTTGAGTGATGTGAAAATTAGGGGTGTGTATTTTTCAATGAATTAAGTATTTTGCATGGAAAAAAATGGGAAAATTGTGTAGCTATGTAGCAATAGGAGGGTTTGATTAAAAAAATAAAGAAATAAGTCTTCTATAGATGTGCATTCATGAAAAAAGGTTTATTTGGTGTTTTCTGTATTAACTGGAAAACCAGCATATATGTCAAATATGACCCCAGAAAATATGAAAATGAAATTATGCACTTGGTGTTTTCTTTCATACGGCGTTCAAGATTAAATCCATTAAAAAGAAACATGTTGTATATGACTGAAGATGAAAACGGATTTGGTCAACTAAATCCAGTTGTTTGTTCTGTTCTTTAGTTTTGTATAGAGTATTAAAATGGGTAAAGGAAAAAATGAGAAATTAATAGTGAGAATGTTGAAATGTAAGTGCAAAAGCTCTAGGAGATGATGAAGAAAGGAAAAGGAAAAAAATAATATGTAAATGAAAAAATTAAAAAAATATCAAGAAAAATACTAACATTGAAATAAAAATTGATGATATAGAGAAAGATAAAATGATATTGTATAATAATGTGATGAAACAATGTTATTTTGTAAATCCATAGGGAAATTTACCAGCAGAAGTAATTAAAGCCATTAAAGTAAGGAAAAGTGATATAAGACAGTAGAGTATCAGGATTTCATATGGACACTGGTAATGAATAAGTTACTGTAAATAATATGTCATATAAAAAGAAACTTGAAAGAATATGGTTATTATGTGGAGAGGAAGAGACAACAGAATGTGCTTTTTGAAATGCAAACTCTGGAAAACGTGAAGAAAAAAATTGAGAATATTAATGATATAAATAGAGATATGAATGTGATTATGTATGGATATTATAATAATAAAAAGATGAATATGTGAGGGACTAGACAAGAATTTATTATATGTAACATGGGTTAACTGGATTGATAGACTGAATAAAGTTTTGTTTAATGGGTAATGGATTTTGTCAATATATCGCAAAAAATGAAATTATGGTTGTGGAAGAAGGAGTGGGGGGTCAATTATGAAAGAAAAACAATGAGGATCTTACCAGAAAAAAAGATAGAAATGTGTATACATATACATACATATATTCTGCTTGTAAATATCTGCATTTTATAAGTATGGAAATAATGCTTTTTATATTGTGTTACATAAAAATCCCTTACTGTTTTCGATAGTTGCCATGGGATATTTTATCCCCACCTGAGCTACCACCAATTCAAGCTGATGGGGCTTCAAGTTTAACTTCTCATCCAAAGGATGGCACACAGCACACTCCTTGTACTGCACTGCAGTGTCAGCAGTCTAGCTACCTGGTGTGGGAACAAAACCCACAGCCTTCTCTGTACCAAAGGAGAGTGCGCTACCTGCTGCGACACTGACACAGTTTTTCAGAAAGATATTGAAAAATCCAATATCCTCAATGAATGAGTTGTAACCCGGCCTGCAAGTTGCTTAAGTAGTGAGCTCAATAAAAAGTAATTGCATGGGACAGCTATCTAGAAATAGTCATTTAGTCTATGTTTGTCCTTTGCTCTTACCTTCAAAGGAGAAAAACAGCCAGCTTTCCTGAAAGGTTGAGTTTTGTCTAGGCAGCATTTGAGCTCCCTTTGCACATACAGAGAGTGAAAAATCCTCTCTCCCTTGTTCTTGGATCAGGAAAGAAGACTGGGTGATTAACAGTTTGAATTAAATTCAACTATGAGAAGACTTTAGGCATAATGGTAGAATTTACTTTCAGAGAAACCGTGTCCCAGTGAAAAATAAGACAGGGTTGACTCACCATAAATGCTAGCATATGTCAGAGCAATAAGTAAACAGTCTTACATGTTAAGAACCATAAATCAGCATCACAAGCTGATTCAAATGGAGAACAAAGTAAGCTTTTGAAGCAGAAAATTGAGATCCCAAAGATGATACACCTGTTTCCTAGGTGGGAGTATGTGAAACCCCTTTTAAAAATTGTTTTACGTGACCATTGTTCAAAAGGGTTTTCCCTTCTTTCAATATATATGAAATGGCTAATAAGCGTACCTTCAAAGAAGAGTACAGTAAAAAACATTGGAGAGTAAATCACACTAATAATCGAGAAGCAGAGGCAACCAGGCTTGAAAGTACTTCTGGTTCTTTGAATGGAAAAAACTAGGAAATCTTTTCTACTTGCACATGTATGATTTTGTAGTAGATGTTTTTTTCGCCTCCATGGGCACATGTTGTTCATCTTCAGAAAAAAGGTGCTGTAAGGATATAACAATGATATTATGCATGCAGTTAGCCTGGGAGCTTCCACGCTTTTGTGTATCTAGCTCCTCCTTTCTTGTGCGAGTAAAATCGATCTGTGTGGAAAATTCTGATAACTGCTCCTGGATAGATTGAAAGAAGGGAAAACCATTGCTTCTTTGGCCAGAAGGGAGTCACCATCATAATTTTTGAAGAGCCTTTCTTGATGTTTAGATGAATCCTGATAATCAGCAGAAAGATTGGAAAAAGCATGCATGAGTGTTACCTTAAATGGGAATGAAAATGCATCTCTTTTCCATATTAGACTGTGAGGAATTCTCAAGCAGAATTTCTTCAGTTTGTTCTGATAGTACGCAATCAAATCTACTTGACGTGTTCCCCATAATCTGATCAATTAAAAGTCTGCATATCATTGCCGGAGCCTTCCTGTGTCCTGACAGAGTGCTCTTCAAACTATCTGGAGATATACAGAGCTGAGTATATTTTTCTGACACTTCAGAGTTGTGTACTGGTAATTGTTGTTTGACTAATTTTTTATCATTGCTGGCTAACTTCAGAGTTGTGCACTGTTATTTTTGCTTCACTGTATGGTTTTTCAGATCTCCGCTGAAGGTGTTGGTTTTCCCATACTCACCCTCCCTATTACTGTGTTGTTGTTTAAATTTGGAAGCTTTTGCAGTTGCCCGCCCCCACTGTAGATTTGATCTGGGACACTCCCCCAGTTCCATCTCTTTACCTCATTCTACCTAAAAGACTCCTGTACTTGTTTTTAGTAATTTTTAATTTAGTTGCATTTTTTAAACTGTTTGGTCTAACATTGCTACATACTCAAGTGTGCTAGCTTGCATTGCATTTGAATTGTTTTGACTGCTGTTTTAGCTACTTTTCTGTATATATATAAATACATATATATATATATATATATATATATATATATATATATATATATATATATACATATATATATATAAATACCTTTCTTGTAACTAGTGTAGTCCAGATTCAGATTTGCTGTATCCAAGACTGTATGTAAGCTTCTGAGCCCCCCCCCCCCACCAAGCTTTCTGTGTTGGAGGGAAGCCTTCTAGCTTATCACTGGGAGTGGTAAGCACTAGGTAACCTATCTACCACATAAGGAGTGGTTCTGGCCCAGAAATTGTAGTTATTGGCCGTTTGGGCAGTTTTTCCATCTCTCTCAACTTTCTGATTTAAAAGCCACCATTTGCACTTGTTTCCCCCCTTTCCTGTAACTAGTTTAGTCCAGATACAGATTCTTAGTTTTAGCACTTGAATTTGCTTATTCGTGATCAGCACTTGTTCAGAACTTGTAAGCACTAAATAACCTACTAATTACTAAAGCACTCAACCTTCCTCATTACCTACTTACTTTCCTCACTTGCTTAGAGAAAAACAGCTCTTGTACTCACTTTCCTCACTTATCTAGAGGAAAATAGCTTTTTATTCAGGCATGTCCAAGGGTCAGATCCCAGTGTTCTCTCCTGTCTATCTGATGAATCTGGGCATGTTGAGGCAATGTAGAAATTGCCTCATGTACACAGACAACCCTCTCCTCTTACCACCCAACACTACAACCTGTGAGAGATGCACTTATCTAGCCAAACTGGAGGTAAAGCTCTCTCCAATCAAGACTGAACTTGACAGTCAAGAGAAGGTAAACACTTGCACCACACCACACTCATCACATAGTCTCACTAAATCTACACCACCAAAATCCACACATAGAAACACAAAAACATTAGCAGAGGCTCTCAATATTAATCTGCTCAAGCAACAGAGACCTCCAAAGCAGAAATGCAAGCAACCTCCACCCCCCCATCACAACCCAAATGACACATAGCCCGCAGACTCAGTGTGCCACTCAACCACAGCCAATAAGGCAAAACAACGTACCCAACACACTAGTCATAGGTGACTCTATAGTCAGGCACACTGATGTCCCACTCACCATGCTAAACAAGGAGAAAGTTACTGTCAGCTGCCTGTAGGGTGCCAGGATCTGCCACATAACCTATGCACTCAGGTCACTCCACAACAAGTACAAATATGACTCTGTCACTGTCCATGTTGGTGTGAATGACCTGAGACATACCTCACTGGACTAGATCAAAAGAGACATGAAAGAGCTCTCTGATCTTGTAGCCCAGGCAGGTATGACCCTAGCCCTGAGTAGCATTCTGCCATCACCCAGAATGATGCCGCAGTACAAGGACAAAATTATTGACTTCAACAATTAGCTAAGCTTCTGGTGCCATCTAAAGGCATCCAGTATCTCTCTGCCTGGGATGACATGGTCGACAGACCACGATGATTTGCCAGAGATGGCCTGCACCTGTCACGCCTGGGATTCCGGATACTGGCTAAGGTTCTTGCCGCCCCTATAGTGCCTTTTTAGGCAAGGTTCAAATGACAAATTCACCACCATAACAGGAACAGGCAAGCAAAAACTGAGGGTGATGCTACTCAATGCTAGAAGTCTAAATCTCAAAATGCACTCACTCGAGGCACTCCTTAAAATGGAGAACATCGATATCTGTGCAGTGACTGAGACCTGGTTCAAGGCTCCAGAGAGCACCCCTGCACAACCAGGCTATAACTCATACCACACTTTTCGGCCATGTAACCTGGACCGGAACACCAAAGGCGGAGGTGTGTCAATATTCATTAAGGATATCCACATCTCCAGGCTGGTTTCTCAGCAAAATACAGCTGAGGTTATCCAAGTGCAACTAACTCTGGGCAAAACTGCAATCCAAATTGTAGCTTGCTACAGATCACCCACCATGCCCCAGGATTCCCACTCCTCTTTTCTTGATGTACTGGAAAATATTAGGGTTCAACCAAACACCCTAATAATGGGCGATTTCAACTACCACACCATTAACTGGGAAAACTACTCATATACCAACTCCTTCGCTCAACACTTTCTGGAATTCATAAACTCCAATGCCCTGGATCAACTTATCCACACCCCCCCCCAGGGGCAACAATATCCTAGATCTAGTCATTACCAACATGAGTGACTGGTGTTCCACACCTGAAGTCAATGGCTCATTGGTCCAATCCGACCATAAGCTAATTACCCTAGATATCCACATCCTGCCCCTACCCCCCATTAAGGAAACCATGGTAAAAAATTTCTCCAAAGCCAACTTCATGCTTCTTAAGACAGAAGTGGTGAACTTCATGACACCCATGCAGATGGACAATACAGTTACGACTACTGAATCCTACACAATTGCACTTTATAGGCACTTACATGAGTGCATGGATCTTGCTATCCCAGACAGAACCAAGATGCTATCCTCCAAAAAAAGGAAGCCAATCTGGTGGTCCCTTGCCATAAACAAACTGTACAACAGAAGGAAGAAACTGTTGCAAAAGAGAGTAAAATCCCACGAGTGGAGGAGCTCCCTGGTCAGCCTCAGTAAGAAGCTGTGATCCCTGAAAAAATCCTCCAAAGCTAGTTACGAAAACAAAATCACCACTGATTCTAAAGACAACCACAAAGCATTCTATAGCTATGTCAAGAATCTCAATGTCAACACTCAGATCTACTCTGAGTTACAGCACAATGGCACTAAATATACAGACCCAACTTATATTGCCAACATCCTGGCAGATAGGTTCAGTGCTAACTTTATTCCCCTCTCACCCCCTAAAGGGCCCATTTCTATACCGGAAGAATGCAAAGTTCCTATAATCACGGCTGCACAGGTAAAAACCACACTCTCCAAAGCCAAGAACACAGCATCCATGGGACCAGACAACATCCCAGGCTGCATTCTACATGAACTACAGAATGAACTGGCACCCCACCTAAGTACCATATTCAATCATAGCCTCACCTCAGGCTTTGTGCCTGCTGTATGGTGCACAGCAATGGTTATCCCACTCCACAAGGGTGGAGCCACCATGGACCCCGGGAACTACCGCCCCATTAGCCTGATGAATGCGGTCTGCAAGGCCATGGAACGTATCATCATGGAACTTATAAACAAAGACATTGGTAATCTCCAAACTCTGGACCCCACTCAGTTCGGGTTTGTAAAAGGCAGATCATGTCTCTTAAACCTGATAGACTTCTTTGAAGCAGTCACCAAAGCCATAGACAAGGGTAAGGTGATTCACACAGCCTATCTAGATCTTGCCAAGGCTTTCGACACCATCCCCACTCTGGAATCATAGATAAACTCACTAAACTAGGTATAAATCCCTATGTCACAAGAGAGGTCTCCCACTGGCTTACTGACAGAACCCACATTGTGAAAGTAGCAGACTCCAAATCCGACTTCAGACCAGTGACAAGTGGAGTACCACAGGGTTCAGTCCCGTGTCCTGTCCTGTTTGGTATCTACTTCTCTGAAGTACAGGCTAACACAGAAGGTCTTTGGCTAATGAAGTTCGCAGATGACTGCAGACTAGGAGCCATAATCGAAACTCCTAACGATGTGACATCCTACCAAAGGGCCTCACTGAGACAGAGGCCTGGTGTCAAAGCCATGGCCTCAAGCTCAATGCCAAAAAGTACACTGTCATCCCCTTTGGTAAAAACTCTGTACCCATGAACTACAAAATAGGCGGTAGTATACTTAACACAGAAAGTGTGATAAGAGACCTTGGGATACAGGTGGACAGTAGTCTTTCCTCTGATAATCACATTGCCTCAGTAGTCAGGAAATCCTTCTACATGGCACACCTCATCACAAAAGGTTTCTCATCCAGAAAAAAAGAGGTCATTGTTCCCCTGTACTCATCACTCATTAGACCCATTATAGAGTACAACGCTCCTTTTGATATGTACCTCACAAGACCATCTAAAACATCTGGAAAGGCCGCAGAAATACCTCATGAAGAGGATTACTGGCCTCAAACAGACGCCCTACGCAGATCGTCTCAAAAAACTTCAGCTTTACTCTGTCACATATCGCCTACTCAGAGGTGATCTCTGCCTAACATACAAAGCTATGTCAAACTCAGAGCTGTTGGCATGCTCCACTTAAAGAAACCCCAATCCCTCCGAGCTACACGCTCTAGGGTCCTAAACCTTGTCACCACAATAAACAGAACATGCCGGAGGGATAGATTCCTGTCCCAGAGACTTCCCATACTCTGGAATAAACTACCTATCTATATCAAACAAAGCTCCTCGTTAGCACTCTTCAAGAAAAATCTTGATGACTGGATGGGAAATAGGAAATTCACCCCGGGGATCACCTCAGTGGCTCTGCTCGACAGTGGCACAGGAAAATAATTTTCTTGGGTGGCAAAAGCCAGGGTGCCTTTTTGGCTGGGCTTGTATAGGTCCCAGGGCCGATAGCCTAGTACCCACCTATGAACCTATGAATTACTGAAAGGTGCCAGAATGAAGTTTCCTTGTGTGGGGGTCGATCCTGGTCCTGCAGAGATTGTCTGTATTAAGGTTGTATAAAGGCTGAAAATTGAGACTGAGGTACATTGCTATCTCATAGGCTATCACAGCCAGTCTTCAAAGAGGGAAGGGTATGGTAACCTCCTTATATTTTATGTACTACATCACTGTCTGCATACACTTGCAGAGATCCTGGGGACCAGAGATGTTTCAAGTACTTCAAAGCATTGATGACAGTCAGTAACCATTTGACATTTATGTGACTTTGTTCATTGACTCCCACAGACCTTATACTTTTATCACTTTTGAAACCACTTTCCATGCCAAGTTTGAAGCATCTGTGGTGACTAAGTGGAAGGGGGCTGAAAAGAGAATGGAAGATCTGGATTGTAACCTATCTGGTCTTCCCACCATCCAGTCTCCCACTTTACAAATCCCAGAACTGGAATCTGAAATGTCAAAAGGTGCAGGTGCTGAGTCCAGACTGATCTGAGGTACGACTGTAGTTTTCTCATCTCTAGTCTGGCAAATGGCAGCATGATAATCAATGATGCCTTATATTCTAAAATCCTGAGGAAACCCCTTGCAGATGTTTGACATCAGATGGAGGAACTCAGGAAAATCTGTTCAGATATATCCACTTTGTCTGGGGAAGGAAGGCTCTCTCCAAGGCCGAGTCTAATACACACCCCAGTTAAATAATTCTGTGACAACGGGATAACAGAATACTTCTGGAAATTGATTTGAAAGCCCAGACTGAATGCATATTCCCGAACAGTTACTAGAGACTCATGACAGCTGGAAAAAGTGTCTGCAATGATAAGGCAATCATCCGTATATGGAAAGATATGAATGCCCTGGAGTCTGCAATAAGCAATGGCTGGAGCTAGGCATTTTGTGAATACCCTTGGTGCAGTGGATAGCCAAAAGGATAAAACAGAGAAATGATAATGAGTCAGAAACTGCAGAGCTTAAGAAACCCCTGAAATGCATGGCAGTAGAATGTGATGATAGGCATCCCCTAGGTCCAGATTTGCCATGGAAGCAAAGGTATAAGATTTTAAAGTGATACCATCCTGAACTTCAGTATTTTGCTAAAAATGTTTATGGCAAAAATATCTAGTACTAGCAGTCAGGATCCTACTGGTTTAGATACTAGAAATATCCTTGAATAATAACCTTTTCCTAGGAAATTGACAGGAACTGGTTCTATGACTCCCTGAGACATTGTGCTGTGAAGAATGGGAGGAAAAATCCCCTGAAAAGGCAAAATGAATCTCCATTACCAAGAGTACAGTCTGGATCCAGCTGTCTGATGCCATAAAGGAAGATGAAGTCTAAGAGGTACAGAATGATGCCAGGGTGGTAGTCAGGGTGAGTTGAACCAGCCAACAGTCACGCTGACTGGTGAGGCGTGTCTTTAGATTTGGAGGCTTTCAGTTTCCTTTTTTGTTGTACTGTTTTTCCATTGTTTTTTAAAACTCTAATAAATGGCTCCTTGCTGCTTAAATTGTTTATTGGAAAGGGGGGTTGAGGAAGCATAAAAAAGTACAGTTGTGTAAGTAACCTTACCAGAACAGTATATGTTCAAATGATCACCATTGCAGTAGCCCTTTACATGTGGGTTATATCCCGCCCAGGATAAAACAGCCAAGCAGCTTCAAAAGGTCAATGTCATCTCCTATTTTCCCAAATTTTTATCAGCTTGAGTAGAACTGAATAAAGTCAATGGCTGGGGTGCCAAGGCCTTCAGAGCTTTCAAACAAATGGAAAGAGGGAGGGAGGCTAGAGCCTTGAAAAGAGTCAATGCTAGGTACATAATAAAAACACAGTCCCTACACGGGCATTTAAAATATACAAAAATAAGAGGAATGGAGTGAAGGAGGAAGGGAGGGAATAGGTACTGAAGCAATGATCATTTGAACATCTAGTGTTAGGGCAAGTTTTCATGCACATCTGTTCTATGTTCAATATTTCATCACTGCTATAGCAGCTTCAGCCATATGAGTGGACTACCATAGCTTATAATGACTGGGAGGAGGGAGGAGGAGTGTCCAGGAGCTCTGGGTAATGGTCCTAGTAAAGCTTATTCTAGATCTGGAAAAATAATCAAATTTTTGCTTCTAGAATACCTCTTGAGTCTCCCTCTTTCCAAAACTCAAGTGATGAAGCCAAGGACCTGGTAGAGAGTCCCTTGACCATGCCAGCAATTGCCTTGTTGTGGTGGATATAAAAAGGGAAATAGCATAAGAAAAAACATTTGGGGATTGCCTGCTTTGACAAGGATTGTTCGTTTTTCCTTACCTTCATAAGAAATGAATAACTGATTGGAGTTTCTGAAGGTTTTAGTTTTCTCAGAATAATATTTGAGTTGTACATATTCATCCAGAGAATGAAGAATCCATTCTCTCTCATTTTTAAGTTCTGAAGAGAAGACAGGGAGATAAATAGCTTGGCTCAAAGTAAACTCAGTTTCCAGTTTAGGCATAAATGAAAGGTTATTTCTCAAAGAAACCCTATCTTTATGGAACCCACAATGAGAGTTTGCAACTCTGACACTCTTCTTGAAGAAGTCAGAGAAATCATTATTTTATTTATTTATTTTTAATTTATTTATCATTTGTTAACCGGGAAAGTCCGACTTGGAACGAAGCCAATTTTCAGCGGAGGCCCGGGGAGAAATGCTCCAGATGCATGTCTTTATAAAGTGGGAGGAAACCGGAGCACCCGGAGGAAACACACACGAATGCAGGGAGGACATACAGACTCCACACAGAAGGCACCCCAGCTAAGAATCAAACCAAAGAACCTCTTGCTGTGAGGCGACAATGCTACCGCTGCACCACTGCGCCGTCCAGATTATTAAAAATTATTAAAATTATGTTCCATGTAATAGACCTCAAATCAGCCTAATAGACTGGTTCAAATGAGCCAGAGTTAATTGTTTCAAAACAAAGCTGAGATCCCATGGATGGGCCACCTATTTTCTAGGTGGACTGATATGCAAGACCCCTTTCAGAAAACATTTTAACTTGGGCATGCTTTAAAAGAGGATTATCCATGGGCAGGCATACAGAAGAGGCCCAAAATGAACCTTGACAGAGGACTAAGAAAGCACACAGAATAGCACTTGCATGCATTTTGTACATCCAGAGATACACTAACCTTAAAAGGGCCCTGGTTCTTGTTTTGGCACCATCTAGAAAATCTCTTCCAATTGCTAATACATGGTTTTCTACTACTTTGCATCAGTTAAAGCCTACTGTACATCCTAAGAAAATAATTGTCTAGAAAGTATTAAACCTGTATCATCCAGGCAGTTAGCTGAAGTTGTTTCAGTTCGGGGTGTACTAAACAGTGCCTGTCTTGTGTGAGAAGAACCTATCTGTGAGGAAGCTTATGGTAAATCCCATTGGTCATTTACAAAAGAAGGGAGAACCACTGCTGTCTGGACCAGAAAGCAGTCACTAAAGTGATTTTCAGAGAGTGGTTCTTAATACTGGATATCAGTGGAAAGAGTTTAAAAGCATATAGGAACATTCCTGTCCAGCAAAATTAAAGTGCATCTTTTTTCCAGGACTGTATGCAAGGAATCCTTGAGAAGACATTTGCCAGGTGTTTACTGTGAATGGAGATGAATAGACTTATCTTAGGTGTGGGTCACAGATGGATGAATTCTTGGGAGACCCTCTGATTCAATTTCCATTCATGTAGTTTTGCCCTGGTACTGCTAAGTTTGTATGCCACAATATTTTGCTCTGACAAGATGTAAGATGCCTGTAGAGCGAGATTGTACTGAAAAGTCAAATTCCAGCATGCCATGATTGATTTGCATACAGGGCAAGACCTCGGTCCACCTGTTTCTTTATATACCACATCACTGTGGATGTATCTGTAATCACTTGGAATGGTCTACTCTACCACAGAAGACTGAGAGATCTGAAATGATTTATTACTGTCAATATCTCTTTTATGTTTATGGTTTTGGTCTGCCCTTTTTGTCCCAAAGGCCATGTGCTTTTATTCCCAAAGACATCACTCTCAAAGCAAAGTCTGAGGCAGATGTAGTAATAGACTGTGCTGCAACTGGAAGTTAAAATGGGAGACCTAGGTTTAGAAGAAACTGGTCTTTCCAGCAAAGAAATTCCCTCTTTCAAATTCCAATGCAGAAATCTGGAGTCAAGTCAAGGGGTGTTGATGTTGGGATGACACAGATTTCAGGTACCATTGAATTTTATTTTTTGGAGTCTGGCTATAAGTGTCATGAGAATCATGGATGCCAAGAATCCCAGTATCCTGAAATATTCCCTTGATGATGCTATGGACTAGTTGAAAAACTCAGGAAAGAGATACATGTAGATCTACCTTTTCCTGTGGAAGAAAGGCTCTTTGAACTGAGGCATATAAGAGACAACCTCAGAAAATAATCATGTGATAAGGTGTCATATAAGAGTTTTTGGTTGTTCTCTTGAAACTACATAGTGTGAAAGAGCTCTCTCACTCAAGTGAGAAATTCTACACACTTTGAAAAAATCTCTACAAAGATAAGCGAGTTTGCTAAATAAGGAAAATGTGAATATCTTGCAGTCTGAAATAGATTATAATTGGAGCTAGACATTTTGTAAGTGCCCCTGGATCAGTGGATAACCCAATAGGCAATGCAGAGCTAGGCTAGCTCAGGCCCTAACCTTAACTTTCTGGTGTTGCTGGAAAGAGTAAACAGAGTTCTTCTTTTTCTGATTATTTCCAGTATATTGAACAGGAAAATGACTGTGAGGGTACAACTGTCTCCTCATGTAACTGGATCTGATTCTGAGGAGACTACTTCTTCTGAAAGTCCCTTAGAAGAATTTTCTTTCCCTTAAATCATATCCAGAATAAATCAGTAATTTCAGTGGAAGCATTATAATAGTTCACTATCCTTGCAGAAATCTTATGCTTCATTACACCTGGAATTTCCTGAACTCATCTCTGTTTATCTTTTTCTTTCAGCATTGGAGAACATATTTATTAAAGAATGTAATGTTCCAGCAAGCCAGTCTGCTGCCACTAAGGAAGAAGATAGATTGTAAAAAGTTCTCAGTCATGCATGTTTTTATTTTCTAAAAATCTTAAAAATCTTAAACTGTCATGCTCCCTCCAGAATCCTTAGAATCAAACCTAACTATGCCCCATGGTTAACAAAAGATACTAAAACTATTATGAAAGAAAGGGACAAGGCCTGGTTACAATTTCACAAACATAAAACCACTACCCTGAAACAAATCTACCTAGAACTTCACAATAAAGCCAAAAAACAAATCAAATTAGACAAAACTAATTACTATAAAATGATGCAAGAAAAATATGCACACAATCCTCAGAAATTAAGGGCCATAATAAATAGTTTATTACACCCAGGTAAATCCACCATTCCTTCCCCTGTATTACCCAACAACCATGAAAACATTCCCACTCAATTCAACAAATACTTTACCGAAACAGTCCATGCCTTAGCCAACACCCAAACCAATACTAGTACCCCCATACCAACAGCTAACCCTACCTATCTCAGTACACAAAACAACTTCGACAGCTTCTCCCTACATCCAGTACCTACTAATACAATCGCCAAACTTCTCAAAAAACTCCAACCAACCACATTGGCAGCGGATAATTTGCCAACAGATTTCCTTCAGATAACAGCAGAAGCTATAGTCTATCCTGTGTCCATTCTCATAAATAGGTCAATATCAGAATGTAAGGTACCTCACTCATGGAAAATACCACATATTATACCACTGCACAAAGGAGGTAACTCCCTTGAGCTAACCAACTACCGCCCTATTGCAATTCTTTCACCTCTATCAAAAATTCAAAAATATTAGAGAGAATAGTTCACTCTCAACTAATGCAGTACCTCCTAAAAATGACTTACTATCTAAATCTCAGCATGGCTTCAGACCTGCCCATAGCACCACCAAAGCACTACTTTCATTTACCAACATTGTCAGTCACCATAGAAATAAAGGACTATCCGTATATTCCATAGTCTTAGACTTATCAAAAGCCTTTGACATGGTTAACCATAGTATGCTTCTAGAAACTCTATCTACCCTGAACATAAGCTCCTCCATCATATCATGGTTCAACAACTACTTATCAGACCATCAGCAGGCAGTTCTATGGCAAGACCAGCTATCCCCCCTATTACCAGTAGCCACAGGATTCCCCCAAGGGTCCATCCTCAGTCCTTTGCTGTTCTCACTCTTTATAAACCAGATAGCATCATCTTCAATCTCTGCCTCAGTAGTGCTATACGCAGATGACACTACCATTATATGTGCTGCCCCCACACTAAATGAGTTACGAACCATAACTCAAAATAACTTTACTTTAGCTGAAGCATGGTTCACTAACATCAAACTTATTTTTAATCCCAAAAAAACAAACTCATTCTCTTCAACCCTGACAGATCCCCTCCTCTAAACAATGATTTTATCATCAAATCTAAAGATAATATACAAATCACCCCAACAACACACACAAAACTGCTAGGTGTTGAAATTGACTATAATCTGAAATTTGACATACACATAGCCCAAACAATCAAGAAAGTAAAAAAAAAGCTCGGTCTCCTTTACAGGAACTGACAATTCATGACTAAACATACCAAAGCTGCTATTGCTAGGACTCATCTCTTATCTACCCTCCTTTATGCCTCCCCTATCTTAACTAGTCTTCGTCACACCAAACTAAACAAAATGGAATCTTAATGAAAGGTAAAAAGTAAAAAATGCACCAAGATAACACACAGCAAACGTTTAATCACAGCAAAGTACAAAGTGGTAAGTGCTTTCACAACCGAAGTTGCTTCATCAGACACCACAGTAAAAAATGCACAGGTTTAAATAGAGATTCTAAAATGCCAATTAATCAATAAAAATCACACAATGATTAAGTAGCAGTGAAAAACAATTAAGCCTCATGCTCAAACTAAAAAAAACATTGCTTAAAAACATTGTACAAGAAGGAATCAAATACTACACATGAGAAAGCACTTAAAAAACTTATAAAATCATTATAAAACATGGAAAAATACTAGGCAGGAAAAAGTTAAATAGAATACTTGGAAACTAATAGTTAAATACATTAGACTAATTTTGAAAGAACTTAGCTAATCTTAATGCTTGAGATGTCTAGCCTTTAAAAAAGGGACCAAGGAAGTAGTAGCATTCAAACCAGGATACTTTTCAGCATTAAGTTTCAAAATCCACTTCTGTTCATGTCCCTCTGTGATATTCTCAATGTCACCACCTCTGGGGTTTCTATGAATATGTTGTAGAACAACGAACTTAAAGGAATGAGAACGGCCATTGGACATAACATGACTGGCTAGAGCATTTGATGGTTTATTATTACTAATATCTCTTAGGTGGTCTAGAATACGATCTTTAAGCATTCTATTTGTTTTTCCTACATAAAAAGCTAAAAATGGACCTGTGTCCAGTCAGATTTTGCCGGTAAACAAATGTAAAATAAAATAAAAATAAAATAAATAAAAATCCCAGATCTGATCCTGCTGTGATTTCTTTGGTAAACACTGATGCTGCAAAATATCTGGTAAATTCATTCCTCTGATAATGATAGAAAAGTGTATGATAGATTTGAGGGAAATATATACTTCTGCTACCCATTTTTAGAATTATTGTCAAGCTCATATGGTATGATTTATGCTTGCATAATTTGAGAATGTGTGTAGGAAATCCCTTACCCAGATGAGAGATGCCTGACAATTTGAAAAAAACTGCAGAGATAGCAAGATCTCTAAATAAGGAAAATCTGAATACCTTGCACTCTGCAGTACACTAACAGAAGAGATAAACACTTAGTGAATTATATTTTAACAGTGGATAGACCAAATAGTGATGCAGAGAACAGATAAATGTGATGAAGACAGATAAATCCTTAAGAAAATCTGAAATTTGGATCTATAGGAATGAGGTTATATGCATCTTTTAAATCAAAGGAAACTTGAAACTTCTGATGGGAATAAGGAATAATAAGTTGTTAAGTGGCAATATTTTGAACTTGGGTACTATCATAAACAGATAGAAATGAAAAATCAAGAACTGGACTTCAAGAATCATCTTTCTTTGGCACTAGAAACATCCCAGAATAAAGCCCTTGTCCGAAATGAGGTCAAAGGGCAGCTTCTACCTCTCCCTGGGAGAGGATTTGTTGAATGACAGCAGGGGAAAGAAGAGTTTGGTCTGTCATTTGTGAAAGAATTCCTCAAACTATAGGGAGAAAGTCCCACTGCCATCTGTACCCTTGATAGATTACTCTTAGAATCCATCTGTCTGAAACTATTTGTGACAATGACAGAAATGAACTGGAGGCTCAGATTTTCTGGAAGGATTAAGGGATTGCTCGGGTGTGAGGAGAAGGAAAGTCTTTCACAACTTTTTCACATAGACATTCAGACTTATAAGACTGCCCTTTGATGGGGTGTCTTGCATTCTTGTTGAAATGTCTCTGCCACTGCTTTTTAAATGTTTGCTCATCAGCATCTTACTCTGACTGTATATTTTGCTTTTTAAAGAAGGTTGTAGATTGAGCATTAAATCCTTTAGCAAAGTTGAAGGAAGGCTGAAAAATCTAAGAATTCCCTTGAATCATAACATTATGTAAGAACGTCTGCAGCAAAATGTCCAAAAACTAAGTCTGTATCCAAGGAAGATTTCAAATTTCATTATTTACATCTTCTGGGATATTTTGAGAATGCAAGCTAGCAAATCTCCTCACAGGAGTTCCAGTGGCAGCAGCCCTGGAGGTGGCATCAGCAGAATCATTTGAAATTGTTTAAAGAATGAGTAGCCACTTAAACACAGAAGTAACCAAATTAAGTAAAGCAGATTTCCCCTCAGAAGAGGAAACAGATGCCAAAATATTCCTCATATTCTCTAAAGAGGTAAACATAAACATTATCATACAAGCTTGACAACTGAGAATCCTAAAAACAAGTATAGCAGAAAAATACATTTTTCTCCAAAATCTATCAAAAGCCTTTCTATCCCTTGTCAGAAGGAAAAGGATTGTTATTAGCCCAATGTTTAGCAGCAGCTGGACTTACTAAAGCAATAGCCACTGGGTTGGATATTGGATGGGTGTATAAACAACTTAAAAAAAATGAAAAACTGTATACAACCTACCTGCCTTCTTAGAGGCAGCAGGTTAGATGTCAGGCAAGTTACAGTTCACAACAAAAAAATCCTCAAGAGATGAAAAAAAAGGAGGAATTATGGTGGGTTTTGAAAATTCCAGTTGTAATGACTCAAAGTATTTTTGTAGGGTATGAGAAACATCATGATTTTCCTACTGAAGCAACTAAATTGTTCTGGAAGTAGTTTCAGAGAAAGAGAGTTCTACAAATGGACTGGGTGAAGCCCCGATAATATCCCAGGATGCCTCCTAAATAGCTTGAAACATGACTATCAGGACTATTTGAGTCACTTTTCAATTATAGCCTCAGTACAGGTTTTGTACCATGAGAATGGAGGATTGTAATGGTTATCCCACTTCACAAGTGTGAACCATGAACTGACCCTGGAATCTGCAGATGGATTAGTCTTACTAGTCTAATATGCAAAGCCATAGAACAAATTATCATGAAAAAGATCAACAAAGACATAGGCATCCTTCAGACACTGACCCAGTCCAACGGCCTTTGTAAAAGGAAAGTTTACCTACTAAACCTGGTGGACTTCTTTAACAATGTCACAAAGGCAATGGATGAAGGAAAAACAGTGGATACCACTGACCTGGACCTAGCTAAGCCATTCAATACAATAACTCACTGGGGTATAGTTGACAAACTTAACAAACTGAGCATAAACCTCTACATAACTCTCTGTATTGCCATCTGGCTCCCAGACAGGATCCAGGAAGTCAGGATTGGTGAAATCTCCTCCACTGAGAGACCAGTCACCAATAGGATATCCAGGGCTCCATGCTGTGACTCTCTTATTTAACATCTACTTAGGTTCATAGGTGATAACTAGGCTATTTACCCAAGCATATTTATTAGCCCAGCCATGTGTACCCAATATAATGCTAGAGAACACCAATATAAAGTATCTTGCCTAGACTCAAGATCTTAGCAATGACTGCCTATATCTAGGAGGGTCACAGTTGAAATCCCCGGCAAGAATTTACAGCTTCCCATCCAGTTATCCAGGCTACACTTAAATAGGCTCATAGAGGGGCTCTGTTTGATGTGAATTGGTAGCCTATTCCAGAAGAAGGGCAACATCTGAGAGACATATCTGTCGCTCCAGCGGGTCCTATTTATGTCACAGGCCAGGTTAAGGTCCCTGGAGCAGTTGACTCTTCTCTCATTTGACTTGCGGATGTGCAGCATTTCCATTAGATTTGGATCTAAGATTGCTCTGCAGGCCAGGCACAAGTCTCCTCTAAGTAGTCTGTACACTACTGAGTACAGTGACAGTGAATTCAGTCTGTCAATGTATGACATGTGCTGAAGACCCTGAATGTTCTTGGTTAGAAATCTCTGAGGTCTCTCAAGTTGCTGCAGGTGCCTGGTAAGGTACATACCAAAAGGAACATTGTACTCAGTTATTGGCATGATGAGGGTCAAGTACAGGGCAGTTATGACCTTTTTTGCTCCAGAGGCAATGCCTTTGCTAATGAGATGTTCAACATAGAATGTCTTCCTTACCACAACAGACACATAGTGGTCAAAGTTTAGGCTACTGTCAACTTACGTTCCCAAGTCTATCACTACTGAGTTGCTACTTAGGATATTATTATTTATATGATAGTCTGCAGGGATTTCGTTTTTACCAAAGAGGTTGATAATGCATTTTTAGTACTGTTTGAGTCCATGGCTTTGGCACCAGTCATCAGTTTGTGTAAGTCTCTCTTGAAGTATATAGACATCATTTGGGGATTAAATGATTGCACCTAATTTGCAGCCGTCAGCAAACTTAGTCAGCCACAGAGCCCCTGTGGGAACAGGAGCTTGGAAGTTATTTATGCCATCCTTTAGGAGGGTATAATTAGCTTTGGTGAAATGTTTTGGCCTGAACTTCTGAGAAGTATATTCCAAACAACAGTGGGCCCAGCACAGACCCTCAACTTTGACTGAGTGTGATCTGTTGGAGAGTCAGTTAGCAACCCACCTGGCAACATAAGGGTTGACAGTCAACTGGGAGAGTTTATTAATGATGCCCGAATGTGGGATTATGTCGAAGGCCTTTGCTATGTCAAGCTAGGCTGTTATGTACAGATTTGCCTTCATCTATGGCTCTGATGATGTTTTCAAAGAAGTCCACCCAGTTTAACAGGCATGACCTGCTTTTGATAATGCCAAAATGTGTTGGATCAAGGGTTGGGAGATAACTTAAATCCTTATTTATAAGGTCCATAATGATTTGTTCCATGGCCTTACAGATAAGGCTGGTTAAGCTTAGGGGTCTGTAGTTCCCAGGGTCTGTTGCTGTACCTCCTTTATGAAGGGAGATGATGGTTGCTATTTTCCATTCATCAGGGGCAAAACCAGTACTCAGACTGCAGTTGAAGGGAATACCTAATGGAGTTTCTAACTCATGTTTTAGACCATTTAAAATGCAACCTGGGATGCCATCCGGTCCCACAGAGGCTGCATTTTTGGCTTTAGAGAGAGCATTAATGACTTGCTCTTTGGAAATGCAAGGCGAGTGAGATGTAGAGGGAATGCTTTGTGGAGTGTTAGGAGCGGAAGGGGGGGGTGAAATTTTCACCAAATCTATCAGCTAATAGGTTAGCTATTATTGCAGAATCAGTGTGTGTGATGCCATCCACAAGTAGTTCAGCACACGTCTGGGTCCTACCTTGTAGGTTACGGATACAGCTGAAGAATGCCTTATGGTTATCCTTAGCTGTGGTTGCTAAATTTTTTTCAAAGTTGCCCTTACAGGATTTTACAATTTGTCTTATTAGTTTGTTCAAGCATAAGAGGGCATTCTTCCAGTGCTGGGACCTCTCTTTTTTATTCTTAGACAGCAACTTTTTTCTCTTCTTGTATAACTTATTAATGCTTGATGTCCACCAGCGAGGCTTGTTTTTTTCTTGAGGATCTTGTTTTGATCCTGTCGGATACAGCTGTGTCAATACATTTGTATAAGTGTTTGTACAGGGCATTTGTGTATATCTTAGTATACTTGTCAATGCCATCTGTGGGAACAGGAGCTTGGAAGTGATTTAAGCCATCCTTTAGGAGGGTATA
>NC_056732.1:1151924646-1152027146 GCF_019279795.1 Protopterus annectens | reverse complement strand
ACTGGCTTACTGACAGAACCCACACTGTAAAAGTAGCTCTCCAAATCCAGCTCCAGACAAGTGGAGTACCTCAGGGTTCGGTCCCGGGACCTCTCTTGTTTGGAATCTACTTTTTTGAAGTACAGGCCAACACTAAGGGACTCTGGCTAACAAAGTTCACAGATGACTGCAAACTGGGAGTCATTATTGAATCCCCAAATGATGTGGATACTCTACAAAAGGACCTTACAGAGACAGATGCTTGGTGCCAGAGCCATGGGCTCAAGCTCAATGCCAAGAAATGTATAGTTATCTCCTTTGGGAAAAAAACATGTACCCGTGAATTACCACATAGGTGGCAGTACACTAAACACCAAAAGTTTGATAAGAGACTTAGGGACACAGCTGGATAGTGGTCTCACCTTCAATAACCACATCGCCACAACAGTCAGGAAATCCTTTTGTGTGGCACAAATCATCACTAAGGGCTTTTCATCCAGAAAAAAGGAGGTCATTGTCCCACTGTACTCATCCCTCATTAGACCCATTATAGAATACAATGTCCTGTTTGGTATGTACCTCTCAAGACATCTGCAACAACTGGAAAGTCCTCAGAAATACCTCACTAAAAGAATCACAGGCCTAAAGCAGATGCCCTATGCTGACCGCCTTAAAAAACTCCAGCTATACTTTGTCGCATATTGTCTACTCCGTGGCGATCTCTGCTTAATATACAAGGCCATGTCAAAGCCAGAGCTGTTGGACATGCTACATTTAAAGAAATCCCAATCCCTCAGAGCAACATGTTCCAGGGATCTAAACATTGTCATCGCAATAAACAAAACAATTGGAGGGATAAGTTTCTGACTCAGAGACTCCCCAGACTCTGGAATAGACTGCCCATACATGTCAAGCAGAGCACCTCTTTGGCCCTCTTTAAAAGGAGCCTTGATGACTGGAAATTCACACCTGAGATCACATCAGTCACCCTGCTAGACAGGTTTCCAGGGGGAAGAAATAGCCAGGGAATTGTTATGGCTAGGCTTGTATAGGTATAGGCCCTAGTGCCGATAGCCTAGTACCAACCTATGAACCTATGAACCCATGAACACACACACACACACATATATATATATATATATATATATACACATATATTTATATATGCATATATATATATATATATATATATACATATATATATATATATATATATATATATATATATATATATATATATATATATATATATATATATACATATATATATATATATATGTATGTATATATATATATATATATATATATATATATACACACACACACACATATATATATATATATATATATATATATATATATATATATATATATACACATATATATACACACACACATATATATATATATATATATATATATATATATATATATATATATATATATATATACACACACACACACACACATATATATATATATATATATATATATATATATATATATATATATACACAGTTACCAGGAAAATTAATAAAAATTAACTGTTAAATGGCACAAGAGAAAATATTCCAACAGGACTTCTTCAGACTGTTTCACTAAAGAGTAACACTGAACTTTATATATTACATTTAATTGGAATCATAATAAAAAATTAAATTATTTTAAAATTTCAACAGGCCTCAAATTATGAGGATATGACTAAACATTGCTGTTCCAATAGTTATCAAGCTATGAGTGCTTTATCAAGCTATTTCTGCTTTAAATATCTATAAGCTTTTAGCCTGAGAGAGCCTTACTGGTGAGACAGCAACTTTGCCATATATTCAAAGAAAAGTCAGTCAGTGAGTAAATTAAAACCCTATAATGAATGACAAGTCACAACTCTAAGTCATTTTTAAGCTTTCAAAAATCCACCAAACAATATTGCTTATTCAGGCTCTGTGCCTAAATGTTTATTGTAAGAATGAGATGTAGAATAAAAAAAATATGTTGACTAGCTAGAGCTAAAATGTGAACTTCAGGATAACAGAGAGTCCATTAGTATATCATAGTGCATGAAAAAGAGTAGAAGAATGAACCATGAAATGACGTATATGGGGTCAGTAGGCAAGTGGTTGTGTTAGATGAAAGTGAATGATATAAACCTAAATGTGAGAGCTAACAAAGCTAATGCAGGAAGAAGAGAGCAAGAAGAAATATGTAGCTAGTACCAAGGTGTTGGCTTTAAATGTAATACTTGGTTGGGAAAAGGGGGAAGGGCAACATTAAGGATGAGACCTTAGGTAAAATATTAAAATGCATTAGGTTAAATCTCTAGATTGGATGCTGCAACTGATAAGGTCCATGTATACTACATTAAAGAAAGTAAGATTGGGGGTTGGCATAATGGTTAAGGTGTTTACCTCCCAGGTACAAGGTTCAGGATTTGATTCTCACCTTTAGTGACTACCTTGTTATTGGTTAGTTGTGTAACAGTCTGTAAACTGATTGACAATTACTTATGAACTCTTATTTACATATGAAGCATTACGCGATCTAGGGATCTTCCACCTGTCTGCTGAGAACAACTATTTCTAGAGACTAATGAGAGGAGTTTTTTGGACAGACATTCTGAAAAGATGTGGCTGGAATGGTAGGAAAATCCAGGAACAGATAATAGTGGAAAGAAAGTCAACTGCCACTTTACAAAAGAGCATGCTAAGATGCTGTTACATGAATGGCTAAGATTGTATCTAGAATAAAGGTAGTATATTCTGATATTTCTAAGCTAAAGTAAATCTATGAAACAGTATCAGTACAAATCATATGGGTACCATATACTGGTAAAGCTGCATGCCATATATGTTACTTCAGAAGCAGTTTTAATTCTAGCCATAATGTTGTTATACAGCTATATTAATATCAGCGGTTTTGAACAGCAATGCATATGTTTTATTGGCCATGAAGATTTCTTGTGTAACTCTCAGGTGCAATAATAATACACTCCATTTGGGGGGGGGGATTTAAGTTCCCAAACAATGACTGCCTAAACTTCTTGATGTCAAATAAATATATCCAAATATTAATTGTGGGACTAGGGATGACATTATTTTAAATATTACGATAATAAATCTAAGATCATTCTACTTTCCTCCAGATGTTACATCTGTAATTAACATTTCTCCTGTTTTTTCAACATTTAATCATAAAATCATATAAAATTGTTACTAGGTATGAAATCATGCCAACATTTTATATTTGTGCTTTTGATAGCTTTTGTTTATTTTGCTCTCAAGAGAACTGAAAGATATGTCTTTGCTTTCATTTCAATGTCTTATAAACGTTGCACTCCATCAATTTATAAAGGCTATTCTTGTCTGAATTCCACCCTAACTTCAAATGACTATACGTCTCTACTGCTTCAACATTTTCTTACCAATTCTTCAGGAACAGACCCTTAATAATCCATTTGTCATTTTGTTTTCAACGGCCTAATAGTTTTTGGGGAAAATAAATAAATGAATCTCTTTCAGAGCATATAAAATTCACATACTTTGAAATGGCACAAAATGACAAAATGTACTACTTTTTCCCATAAATGAGTATTATTTCTGGTTTGCATTTCATAAGAACACATCAATAATATAAACTGGATACATGCTGAGTGTGTCAGCATGAAAGAAAAATGTAAAATATGCATCATTTTTTTGTGCAATGAATGACAAATCAGAGCATTTGAATGGCTATTCAAGGCTCTGGGTGGAGCCTAGCAATAATGAACCATTTTCTGTAACTATAGTCAGTCTTATTAAAAAACATTCAGAATAATACAGCGCGACCATCAGCCACAAAAGTGTGTATTTATTAATTGATTGATTGCAGCTATACACACACACATACAACATTATTTTCTTGTAATGTGGTTTGCTGCACATCAGTGTCTAAACTTGGGGGGGGGGGCAAGTCTAGAGTCAAAAACCTTCTATATTCAGGAAAAATACATGATTGCATGTTTTATGTATTGACAGACCATTATTGTACTCAGGAATGAGAAATTCAGTATAGTCCTATCTTTGTAAGAATATATATCTGCTCCCCTTAGGATTTCATTGTGCAGCTTTCAGATAATAACAGCAAGATATGCAGGTGCTAGCCACATTTAAGTGTATAGTTCCAACTTAAGAGCTTCCAGTGCAGTACACCTATAAATTTGTCCCCACACCTTTATGCACTTGAAAGCATCACATTGTAGCCACAGGACTTTACACCTGAAAAAAATATATTTTTTCAGGTGAAGTATATAGGATTTTTTGAAAAAAATATTTCTGGTGAAAAATGTAGGATTTTTTTTATATTTATTGTATTTCCAACTGATCAAAGAAGTATTGATGGTAATTTTTGTATATGATATGATGAGCAGTTCATCACAGCACCCAAAATGAAGACAGACCATAATGCAAAATATTAATCCACAACAACAAAGGCACAAACTAAACCCACTGAGGTCTATATTTCAAAATCTATATTTCAATAACCCTTAAGATTTCATCAACACATATCAGGTGAAATTCATAAACATTCACCTCTTCACAATGAAATAATCTACACAATAGTACAGGGTGTGTGCAGTTCTGAAAACACTGCTAAATGATGTGGACAGTCAAAAAAATGGTCAGCCATATTATATGCTAATGACTGCATACGAAGTGATGGGTATACAAATGAGGCAAAAACATGGCTGAGCAATTAAAAAATATTTAATCAAGCAATGATGTTGCATCTGTATTAGATTTGTACATGACCATATGGCCATGTACAGAAGCATAACCTACTGAATAAAGTTATCAGTTGCTGCAGTTACTGCAAACTCGTATCAACAAGAGGATCTACAACATAACTATACAACAACTAAGCATATGCATACATAATAAAATAATGCAATTAACATAATCAGACTGTGCTTACCCATGCATATGCTTGCCATGTTGTGCATCACACTTAGACAACCAAAGTGGCACTGTGCAAAGGACAGAACACAGTTATCATCATTTGCAGCTGTGGGGAGGGGATACATAACTATTCAAGAACTAAGCAGATATTTGCAGTAGAAAACTGATGCATACAAAAACACCAATACTGGGCATGCACATGCATAGTCTGATCATGCAGCTGTGCATCAGACACACAGAACCAAAGTAGCAATGTAAAAATTGTTACCATCATTTGCACAGGTGGAGTGTATGGCTTAACATGAAAATGTGTGAGTGGCAGAGTAGAGGTGCACAAAATTAAAAAGTGCTTGTACAAGACGTTTAATTAATAGTTTGAGGGGCTTAATGCAGGGAAGGGCCAGGGTTAGTGGAAATGTTGGATGTGCTGGGTACTGTGGAGGTGGTGTGTGTGTGTGTGTGTGTGTGTGTGTGTGTGTGTGTGTGTGTGTGTGTGTGCGTGTGTGTGTGTGTGTGTGTGTGTGTGTGTGTGTGTGTGTGTGTCTCTGCAAAGACACAGCCTCAACATGTGATAGATTACTGCAAATGGCCTACCAACCTGGTCCAGAGCATGCTGGACAGACAATTTAGCTTCCCATGCACTCCCTTACCTACGAGAGTTGACTCTACCAGGAGTTGCACCAGCTGAACTATAATCTGGGCTGGATTTCATTGTATTACCTGACAGTGACTGACATCCACTGAAGGATATGCCAGCATGACTGTGTGCATGGTCTTTCCTAGGTATAGACGTATCCATAACTGTTGCTGCAGTGGGCATTCTACCACAGCAGGAGCATGATCCTCCTAGTTTACAGACAGGTCAAGTAACATCAAAGGATGATGCATATAACAGGATGGGAGGGTGGGACCTCACCCCTGACATATGACCCAAAGTAGACTATGCATATTCCAATGTGTGATTCATTCTACCATATGAAGCATACATGTGTTTCACGCACTCCTGATGTCAGTATACATAGCCTGGATCACTCTCATATCTTCTTCCAAGGTACTGGTAGAACATACCTGTAACTTAATGATGGTCTTACACATATGTTGGGTGGCAGCTACTAACATTCCAACCTCAGGGGAGAATGGTAACCATACCTCTGATGAGCAATGTAAAATCCTCCTGTGTGGACTCTTACATCCACATCTGGTATAGGAAGATTTAGGTATATATCACGACTGAGGACCAACAGACTTTCCTGATCCACTTTGTCACCTTTTACCTGCCCACTCTTAAATGGTATATCCTGGGTAAGTGCAGGCACAGACACTGTGTCCAGAGTCTGAGGAGGGGATGTGGAGGTCCTCTAAAGTGCCACTGAAACCACAAAAATACAATCTGTATATTTTGTTATTTTGCCATCCATTACCATCCATTGTGCAAAGAGGTGCTTGTCAGTACCTGTCAGTACATGAAAGCTAAAACACATGAGAATTCATTTGGATATTGTAGAACACAGCGTGTGTGTGTAACATTAAGAAGCATTTCCAGATGTAGGTACGTGCATGTAAATAGTGAGCATGTGCAGACAGCAGTGCCATTTTGAGAGAACAGCCAGAATGTTAACATGTATGAGTGCAGTAGTCAGTCTCAATCCTGATGTGCATGTGTGTAATAATGCTGCTTGAAATGAACCCACAATCATTTGTCTGTTTTATCCTGACCAGACAAGCGACAGGCTGTCAGAACTAGGACTGAGTGTTTTAATTCTCCACTCTATGAGGTGCAGAGATAATGGTGAAGGTATATTGAGCAGGTTGGGTAATAGTGCTGAAATGATCAAAAAGGGTCAGAAATCAACTTCAGGTAACCAAACCTTGCACAAAAGATTTATTTTCCAAAGAAAATAAAACGGAGCATTCGTAAGGCACAAAACGCATTATTAATCAAGCAAAAAGCACACAATGCATTATTACTTAAATGAAGTGTTCAAAACCACGGCATTTGATAAAACTATCAGAAATCCTTATATGGGGCTCAGAATTATCTTTGGCTGGTATAACAAACATGTTTAAAGTAGAACTAGCACAAGAAAAGTATAATGAGCATGATAAGAGGTTATATGTGCATAATGAGTACAATAAAAGGGCAAAGTTGTACTTTATGAAACCACTCCTTATCAGTGTAAGAAATACTTTGAAATGACTGTACTTTGCAAATAAACTGTTCACAGCAGATAAAGCTCAGAGTAAGAATCACTTTGAAATGGATGCACTTTGCCAATAAACTATAGAGCACAAAACTTCAAAACAGCTCTACTTTGTGAATAACTCTGTGCAGTGTAAGAAACACTATGAAACGGAGGCACTCTGCAAATAAATGCATACAGCACAAGAAACTTTTAGAAATGGCTGTATGTTGACTGCATTTTTCAATATAACTGTACTTTGCATACAGCAAACTCTGAAATAATTGTACAATAATAAAGCACACTCTCTGCAAACACTTTGTACACTCTGAGATACTTTGAACAACTCAAGTCATGCTATGAATGACTTTAGCCAAGCAAAATAGTAGTCTGTGCCCAAAACACAGTCTTTTACTAAAAACATGCAGTCACCTTGCTTTTTAAGCTTATTTTGCCCATTTATTGTACTCATTATGCCCATTTAACCTCTTATCATGCTCATTATATTTTTCTTGTGCTTGTTTTACTTTAAACATGTTAATTATTCAAACCTGAGGTAATCCTGAGCCCCATATAAATATTTCTGATAGTTTTATCAATATCATGGTTTTGAATATTTAGTTTAATTAATAATGCATTCCATGCCTTTCATTCAATTAACAATATGTTTTTTGCTACTTGTTTAATTAATAATGCGTTTTGTGCCTTACAAATGCTCCGTTTCATTTTCTTTACCAAATAAATAATTTCTGCAAGGTCTGGTTACCTGAAGTTAATTTCTGGCCCTTTTTGATCATTTGAGGTCTGTATCACTCAACCAGCTCAATCTGCTTTTACCTTCAACTCTGCACCTCATGACTTGAAGAAGTTGCTCTCTTAATCCTGGTTCTGACACCATGTCGCTCGAACAGTCAGGATAAAACAGACAAGTGGTTCTGGGTGATAAATTTTAAGATGCTAGAAACAATGTTTGATAAAGGCACAGAACCTTGCAGCATGCTATACTTTACAGCACTGTACATTATTAACTTAAGCACATTTACTAATAAACAACTTATTTCTAAAATGTATGACACATACTATACTGTTAAAGCTACAGCTTTAATATACAAGGTTTGCATCTCTATACAAATATGAAAGATAATTCTCCATTTACCTTGGAAAAAGTGTGTCCCTACAAATACCAGATCTAACAAAAAACAATCAGATCTCACACCATTTAGTTTTACTGTCCTTTTTTATGTGTTTTTGTGCCATTTGGATCCTCTTTATGAAAGCAGTCTTTTAATGTTTGGAATTTGCTTGATGTCATGCAGTCTGTTGATAAGCTCATTTTTGTTATGTTTCAATGTAAATTTGGGGAGTCGTTTCTGTCTCCAGTCATCCTTGCACCTGGGTAAGTCAAGAATTAGGGAGTTATCCTTACCTGTAGTTCTGCTTGAAGCTGTATTCAGTCATGGAACATTTTGTATCACACACAGTAGTATGCCAAAGCATGTGTATTCTTTTTATTATATTTTTTTCTTATTTTCAGCTAAGAAAAGTTTAACCCTTTAATATGTGTATACTAACAAACAGAAGTATACTCACACTATTGTAAGTATTTAAATGTATATATTTTAATATATATTCTAACAAACAGAAATGTGCATGCACTATTGTAAGTGTTTAAATGTATATATTCCAACAGTGGGTTCAGTTCAAACAGCTTTATTACACACAAACACATGAGGAATGAGGCTTTGTAACTTAAACTTAAATGAACTTATAAACAGACTGACTACCACACTCATACATGTTAAAACACTGGCTGTTCTCTCAAAATGGCACTGCTGCCTGCACGTGCTCACTATTTGTATGCACGGGCCTACATCTGGAAATGCTTCTTAAAGGTACAACACATGCTCAGTTCTACACTCAGTAAATAGGTGCCTAAAGGGAATGAAGATTAGGGATCAAGTGTATTAAGCACCTCTGATATTGTGTGAGTAGATACATTCTGTGAGGGACCTTATGGTAACTGTCCCTGACCATTTACAAAAAAGGGGTGAGCCAGTTTTGTCTGGGCCTGAAGGGAGTCATCACAGTGATCTTGAAGGATTTCTTCTGAATCTTCAGAAGTACCCTGGACATCAGTGGAAAGGATGAAAACGCACACAAAAACATTTATGTCCAAGGAAAGGAAAAGGCACCTGTCTTCCAGGCCTTTTTGCAAGTAATCCTAGAGCAGAATTTTGCCAGCTGATTGTTCAGAGAGGAGGTGAATAGATCTACTTGAGGAACTCCCCACAGATGGATCAAGCCTTGGAAGACTCCCTGACTTAGTTTCCATTCATGACGGTCTGCTCTTGTCCTGCTCAGCTTGTTTGCCACACAATTTTGCTCTGACGGAATGTAGGATGCCTGTAGAGTGACACTGTACTGTGAAGCTATATCCCAAGCTACTACGGCTAGTCTGCAAAGTGGTTAAGACCTGGATCCTCCCTGCTTGTTGATGTACCACATGACTGTGGTATTGCCCATAACAACTTGAATAGGACCAAAGCTGATTAAGAGAGTTGAGTGCCTTGATCAAAGCAAGCATTTATTTTATACTTAGGTGATTGCATCTGTCCTTGATGTACCACATATCCTGCACTTTTTATCCCTCTTAAAACTGCTCCTCAAGCAAAGTCTGGACCATCAGTGGTGACTGACTGATCTGGAGCAGATGAGGAGAATGGGAGACTTAGGTTTATAGAAATGTGCCATCTCCACCAAATGATTTCTCTTCTGAAAAACCCCAGCACTGTGATTTGAAAAGCAAAGGATGATGGTGCTGGGATCACAGAGACTTCAGATACCATTGATCTTTCTCATGTGGAGTCTTGCCAGGGGTATCATGAGAATCACAGGTGGCATGAGATCCAAAATCCTGAGATATTCATTCACAGTCACCAAAGTCTGACAGGAAAACCTTAAAAACAGATCTAAATAAAGATCTATTTTCCCTGTTGAAGAAAAGCTCTTTGAACTGAGTGTCTAGCTCAGACCTCAGGAACACAATTCTATGTCAAGGACTCAAAAAAGACTTTTAAATGTTCTCTTGGAATCACAATTTGTGTAAGAGATTAATCCCAGTAGGATTAACTAGAGCTATAGCTGTTGGGTCTGATTTAGGAAGAGCGTAATAAAAACATGAACAATTGAGCAACTTTAAACACCTGCATTTACAGGGGCAGCAAGCTGACTGTCATGAAAATTGCAGGCAGTGACACACACATCTTCCAGAGCTGACAGAACTAGAGGAGTGGTTACAGGTTCTGTAAATTCCTTCTGTAACAGCTGATAGTACTCTTTTGAGGGACTGAGAAATATGTGTTTTTCCACTTAAAATACAGGTGCATTGTGAGAATAGTCTCAGAGAAAGGTAAACCCTCATAGGGAGAATCAAAATCTGAGCTCTCCTCTGAGTCTGCGTCAGACAATGGTGGATAAAACTCAGTATCTGTCCCTTTATCTTCCTGCCCAGATTCAGAATCTTAAATCTATTCAGTGTAAAAAGTATCTCTCTCTCTCTCTCTCTCTCTCTCTCTCTCTTCTACTATAAACCATTTCTAAGAAGCTCAGCAGCCTGAATTAAACCCTAAGCCCCACTGAATAAACGACTCCTGTCTCGGGGAATTTGAGAAGGAGTACATACATGTGCAGTTTTTTGTTTCTTTTTGACAGGTAAAATGGGGCCAACAGTTTTATTAACCACAGCAGCAGCTTCCACAGGGATGCGTGCAACATTGTGACCAAACTCAGAAATCTTCCTTGTTCCCTCTCCCAGACCAAAAAGAGTGTCTCTCTCTTGCCCACTGATGGGACCCCAGCACTGTGAGAGAACATGGCTAACTCACAGTCTGTACAGGTTATAGGTGTTACACTAGAGAGATCTGAGATAAAAGATGAGTGGACTGAGTCACCCACCTATGTCTGAGGCAAACTGCTACCCTGCTGTAGTGGGAAAGCCAGTCTTCTTAACTCTTTATTTTTGTGGCTGGAAGAAGGACTGACCAAGGGTCCAGTAGTTTGTTCCATGGTCAAGCCAAAAATGTTGCCTAATTCCTGGGGAAAACAAGCAGCAAGAGCTTGTAAAAATTTAAAGTCTTTAATAGTCAATTTTTTAATGGAAAAATATAGTGAAAATCACTTTAAAACTCTTTGTCAGCCTCCAAAACGTAAAATAAACACATTTTCACCATAGGAAAAAAATGTTTTTCAATTACCTTAAATAACTTTTAAATTGACAGGAAAAAAGTGTGTTCTCATTTAAAAGTAAAGTTAAATCTTGTGACAATCTGTTAAAATACAAACTACTACACTAAAAGTAACTTTCCTAAGCAGGAAAGTAAGGTAAAACAAATTATTGTTAATATGTGGAAGGTTTTTCACCAAAGGAAGCTTATCTGGCCAGCAAAGGAACTGCACGAGTGACCTTCGATCCTCAAAAGCCTGCTGAGGAGTATTCTTCCTTGATGTACCACATATCCTGCACTTGTGCATGGACAGTGCCCTAAAGCTTTGGCAGCTTATTGGCTGTTAAATATTTGGTAGGATATAAGCCATGTAGCTATGGCTACTGCAGCAGTGATCAACACGAACATGTTTAGGTTCCTTGAAATCCTGCTGGGATTTATCTTGGAATTTCTTTTTATTATACCCCTTACTTGTTGTAATCATTTTATTCCTCTTTCTGAAAAAAGTGGCCAGCTTCTGAAGGCTACTTCATTTGAAACTTTGGTACAGAAGACAGAAAAAAATTACCTGAAATCTTACCTCTCTAATGTAAGCTTTTGAAGAGGTCTGCAGCAGCAGAACCAAAATGACAGTCTTTATTGGGGGATGAGTCTAAGAACTTAGCTTTAACGTTCTTAGGTAAAGACTGAAGCCTTAACCAAGAGAGTCTACTAATTACAGAACCAGCAGCATGTTCTGTATGAGCCATCAGCTACATCTTAACTGCACTTAATAGATTGTCTAGCTCCTTGAGATGCAGAGTTTAACAGAGAAAAGGTAGACGACTTATTATATGGTGTGAGAGGAATGTACCCCAGCTTTGTTTTGCTGGCTGGACAATCACTTGTCTTTGGCAGGACATCCCCAACAAAAAAAAATATATATATATATATATATATATATATATATATATATATATATATATACATGTATATATATGGGACCCGTACGGATCACCGAAAGACAACATAACCGAAAGACATTCGGCTGGGCATACTTGCACGAAAGTGCTTTTCACCGAAAAACACTTTCGCATAAGTATGCCTGTTGTGGAGATCGCACTACAGTGGGGATAAGGGAAAATTCCCTTTTCCCCACTGTAATGCGACCTCAGAGTGAGAATATTTAAGTAGGGGGTGTGGGGGGTGCAGAAGGGCTTTCCCCCCTGCAAAAACGTCAAAGTAATGTTTTATTTTTTAACACACTTTAAAGAAAGCACTTTTTCAGTGAAAGTGCTTTCGTTAAAGTGTGTTCAGTGATTAGGGATTCAGACTATTGAACTTTCGTTCACTAGTCCTAGATCCATATATACACACAACGGAAAAAATGAAACTGGTGTCAGTGTATTCCAACTACTTCAAGTTAGGTGGGTAGTCTTGACAATCATACCTATGAGCATATTAGGTCATATATTAACCTTTAACCATGTGAAACTTTTTGTAACAGTACATTGCACCTAAAGTGGAAATCGTGTTGCACTGCCGGCAGGGATAGGAAATTTTCTTAACTGGATCAGCATAATGTTAATCAACCAATAGTTGTGGATCACAAGGCCAGTAAATACTTAACCACTAGTACTTAAAAAATAATCTTTGCATATAAACCTTAACATTTTGGAGGTTCTACATTCCATTTTTTTCCCTGGATATCTGGAAATGGAGCTTTGTGTCCCATTCTCCTGTAATGCAGATCTGATTTCAGGAGTCAGCAGTGTTAGTTTACAATGTCAGTGCATGTATCTGCTGTCGGGAAGTACTAACTTTTAAGGAACACTGCTAACCTGCTCACACTTGCCTCCTCTTGTTCTTGATTTGTGGAGAGGCTTGACTTTAGCCTGGGGAACTAACTAGATTAGGAGCAAAATCAATGGTGAGAAATTGGTGGAATGTAAAGAATAAAAACAGCGGCTCTTCATGTATCCCTTTTCTTTTTTCATAAGGTATTTGTGGTTTGTTATAGCAGCCTCATAACATAATTGCTGGAGAAGATGCTTTCTCTTCTGCTGAGTGGAGTAATCAGCAATAGTAATTTATATATATATATATATATGTATTTTTTTTCTTTTTTCCTCTTTTTCTCTCTTTTTAATGCTGCCAGGCAGGCCACCAGTCATCATCAGTCTCACTTGCCCCCGATGTTGCCTCCTATACTTGCCCTGTTCCCTGTAAAAGTTTTGATTTTCTTGTAACTTACTGAGGAGGACAGACAGTGAATAAAGGTCAGACATAACTGTTTTATACTTCTTATTGAGATGAAAATGGATGTTGAGGTAAAACTATTTTTTTTTTACATTTTAAGTGAATCAGAGTAATATTTAAAAACTGATCCTGATTCCGAGCCTCCATTGCACCATTATTTGTGGCTTCATCTAGAATTCTTGAGGAAAGAAGTTGAGAGGTACAATAGCCATATATCTCTCAAATGTCACTGATTTCACAGAATGTCCCTGCTTTTGCCTCATGCTTTTAGTCATAAAAATGTTTGCTTTTATGGCAAATCACTGAAGGATGCCACTACTAAATAATGGCATCCAGATGCAAAAGAAATCATTAAAAACACTTGGATTGTCATGTCTTTGCTATACATACAAATCAAAAACTGTTGAGTACATTGTTCATTAAAAAGGAATCTGTTCTGCCGCCTAAGATGATATCTACTGTAAAAATTCTGATGTAATAAAGTCTGCACTCCACACTTAGCTTGCCTTTTTACCAGATTTGAAAACAAAAGTCCAAACAAAAGAGATTCTCAATAAGCATAGAAAGCTGAGACATTTTCCAACTGGAGAAAAAGTATATGTAAGAAATTGCAATTGTGGTTCTGAATGGATTCCAACCATAAATAACCCCCAATCAGAATATTTGTCTACTGCTGAGATCATGGGTCACTTTGCTTTGATGGAAAGGAATGTTGGTCAAATATGAGCAAAATTCTTAAAGACTGAATGGGTATTTCAACCTGGCAAAGTGGTAGAATATTCAGACCACAGAGGTTGGATATACCTATCGAAATGGAAGTTAAAAAAGTAAGCCCTCCTTCAACAACAATCTTGTGACTAAAGACAGTAAACAACCTGCACTTGTACCTATAATTACAAAAGAAAGACGTTCTTCAGCAACTTCATACTTGCCTGCTACAACCCCACCTAGATATCAAGCATGAATGGAATACCGCTACTCGCCAAAGGTTTTCTGGAATTCATAAATTCCAATGCCTTGGATCAACTTATCCACACCCCCACCAGAGGCAGCAATATCCTAGACCTGATCATTACCAACATGGACAACTGGTGTTTCACAGCAGAGGTCAATTCCTCATTGGTCAGATCCGACCACAAGCAAATCACCCTAGACATCCACACCCCACCTCTACCCCCATTAGGGAAACCATCGTAAAAAATTTCTCCAAAGCCAACTTCACGCTTCTTAAGACAGAAGTGGCAAACTTCATGACACCCATGCTGACGGACAATAGAGGTACGACTGCTGAATCCTATACAATTGCACTTTATACGCACTTATATGAGTGCATGGATCATGCAATTCCTAACAGAACCAAGATGCTATCCTCCAAAAAAAAGGAAGCCAATCTGGTGATCCCCTGCTATAAACAACCTCTACAACAGAAGAAAAAAACTGTTGCAAAAAAGTGTAAAATTCCATGACTGGAGGAACTCCGTGGTCAGCCTCAGTAAGAAGCTGAGATCCTGCATAAAATCCTCTAAAGCTAGTTACGAAGACAAAATCGCCACTGATTCTAAAGACAACCACAAAGCATTCTATAGCTTTGTCAAGAATCTCAATGGCAACACTCAGTTCTGCTCTCAGTTACAGCACAGTGGCACTAAATATACAGAACCAACTGATATTGCCAACATCCTAGCAGATAGGTTCAGTGCTAACTTTACCCCTGTCTCATCCCCTAAACGGCCCATCTGTATACCGGAAGAATGCAAAGTTCCTGTAATCACGGCTGCACAGGTAAAAAATACACTCTCCAAAGCCAAGAACACAGCATCCATCGGACCTGACAACATCCCAGGCTGCGTTCTACATGAACTACAGAATGAACTGGCACCTCACCTAAGTACCATTCTCAATCATAACCTCACCTCAGGCTTTGTGCCCACTGAATGATGCACAGCAACTGTTATCCCACTCCACAAAGTGGGAGCCACCATGGACCCCAGGAACTATCGCCCCATTATCCTGATGAGCCTGGTCTGCAAGGCTATGGAGCGTATAATCATGGTACTTATAAACAATGACACTGGTAATCTCCAAACTCTGTACCCTACCCAGTTCGGGTTTGTAAAAGGCAGATCATGTCTCCTAAACCTGATAGACTTCTTTGAAGTGGTCACGAAAGCAGTAGATGAGGGTAAGGTGGTTCACACAGCCTATCTAGACCTCACTAAGGCTTTTGCACCATCCCCCACTCTGGAATTATAGACAAACTCTCTAAACTAGGTATAAATCAGAGGCAATCTCTGCCTAACATACAAAGCTATATCAAACCCAGAGCTGTTGGACATGCTCCACGTAAAGAAATCCCAGTCCCTCCAAGCCACACTCTCTAGGGACCTAAACCTTGTCACCACAATAAACAGAACATGCTGGAGGGATAGATTCCTGTCCCAGAGACTTCCCATACTCTGGAACAAACTACTTATCTATATCAAAACAAAGCTCCTCATTAGCACTCTTCAAGAAAAATCTTGATGATTGGATGGGAGATAGGAAATTCACCCCAGGGATCACTTCTGTGTCTCTGCTTGACAGGGGTACAGGAAAATAATTTCCTTGGGTGGCAAAAGCCAGGGTACCGTTTGGCTAGGCTTATATAGGCCCTAGGGCCAATAGCGTAGTACCTACCTATGAACCTATGAATCTAAAAATGTAGGTTAAATAGTTAAAAAACCCTTTTCTTCTTACTAGAGCAAGAATGGTCTCCAGTTTTTTTTAAATACCTGATAGGCTAACTTGACCTTTTAGTTAGAAAATGACACTAAAATGTTGAAATGGAAAACTATTGGTTTATTACGTATAACTAATATGCAAAGAAATTAGATAATATTTTAAGTTTTCATAAGGCATGTGGCCAAAACAAACATTTACTGTACTAGAAAGTATTAGTGTGAAATTGCCTATAATTCTTTGTGTTCTTGATGGCTCCTCGCAACTGATGTTGTCCTGCTTCTAAAGCCTGTCCTCATTCACCAACTATGCCAATCTGTCCTATTCACTCAGGAGTAATTCCAGCTCATGTTTAAGGCAGGAGAGGAGATTGTGGTACCTGGAGCAGTATCATACTACTTTTAAGGAATGTTTTCTTGTGTATGTGCTTAGTCCCCCCCACCCCCCCCCCCACCCTCAGGCAAGCTTGCATTATCCAAGTGGTGTCGCATGCAGTGGACTTCTACAGTACAGTATTACACATGCAGTTTAGGAGAACAATAATGCGCCAGGCCTAAATTACTAACTGCCCCAAAGCACTGTCTGGCTAAGTGACTTGCTAGTGTTCACACAGCATGCAAATGTAGGCAGAGGGAATCAAAACCTGCACTACTAGAAGCAACTCATTAACAACTGACAGCCTTATTCCTCTTCTCCAATTGACAGCATCATTCACATTTCCACATGCAGCTCAGCCAAAGCCCTACCACCCTGTTGTGGACAGCACTCTCTATATATCCCAGCCTCCAACACAGACCAACCACTGATGTGTGCAAGAGTGCACACACCACCAGAGCAAACAAACCCAATATTTCTGCCTGTACCATCAAGCTCCCAAGCCACTAAGCCCTTGGATGAATCAATGTGTATGGGAGGTGAGGCAGGGAATTGGTAGGGCATCTAAAAGAAAAAAAAATGACACCAGCTCCAGTTTCTGTTTAGAAAAAATGTAACCATCAATTAACATAAGTATACACCTTGTATAACCCCTTGTCAATAAAGAAAGGTTTGTAATTTACATAGTCCCTCTTCAAAGAAATATAACCTTCATGAAATATATATTTGCTTGAAATGAGGAAGCTACGTTGCAAAAAAAGTGTAACAGCTGCACGTAAACAACAGACTTGATATTTTTAGTACCATGATACAGTAAAATGCTACAATAATTATTAATGGTAGCCAACTGGTCAACTTTTTTTACTAGTACAACAATATCTTGTTTACTGGTATTAGAAACTACCTCAAAGTCTATAAAAGCTTTACAATATGCAAGAAAGACTGCCAGAGACAAAAATCTTGGAGAGAACACCTGCATTTCACAAAAAGGTAATTCCCACTTAAATCAGTACTTTTTATATATAAAACTTACTTAGGAATTCATCAATCAACTGGTTTGGCTACAGTGAGGGGGCTGCTGTACCACTGAAGAATGATACTATTTTAAATGGTTATGGACTGGGGAAATCAGTCATCTGTGATTACTGTTTAAATTTTGCTGTGATTTTCTTTAATATTTTTATTCCATATAACAGTATTTCTCTTTGAGGTCTGAGACAAATATTTTATTACTATGTTTATTGTTACTATAATTATTAAGATTTTAAAATTTTAATGATATGTGCTTGTCTTATTGCTAGTCACATGACAATGTATGATTAAGGATCTGAATAGCCAGATGGTAGTGACCATTAGGGAAATTCAGTAGTGCAAAATATCTAAGCAGAAAATATATTAATCAGAAGAAACTGCTCACTTTTTAAAGGAGGAATCACTAGTAATTGTCAGTAGCCCATATAAATAACAACAATATAACCTCTGAGAAATGGTTTGGCAGGCAATAAGATATAGGCAGATCACCTATTTGCAAGGCAAACTTGAGTAACTGTTAAATGTCCTTGCCTTTGCAGAATGTTCCTAAGTTTGTCTCATATTTTGGATTTGTTCTTCATAAAAGGTTTGCTTTTCTGGTAAGTTGTTGAGTGCTGCAGTCACTAGATAACAGGCATTTCAGTTTCAGACTGCATATATTTTATAAAATCTATCCCATATATTGAGCCTCCACCCATTATTATTGGCTTTGTCTCTGATTCTTGCGTTAAGAAGTTGAGACAATGATTTTCTTATTGATTTGTTTATTTATTATATCTTTATAAGTATCAAACAACTGAAATGTTCAAAGACAAATATAATTTCTGGGTTTCCTATGGAGAAACATGAGTAACTGTTGTTGTTTGCTCATTAGTTTAGTTTTGTACGAGTAATGTGATTTATGTGAAATAACATGGAATACTTTAATGAGTGGCTACTGCTTATGTTGAATAAAACTGAAATACATTACATGGCCATATCTTTATCACGGGTGGCTGTCTATAATATACACAGAAGTGACTATAATTGCTGAGTGGGTTATGGCTTGTTTACAGATGAAGGTAACTAACCCTCTTATTGTTTGTTCAGTTAAAACAGTCATTCATCTGGCTGTAGAAGACTTGTGTGCATTTGTGTGATGTAAGATGGAATGCTTTGTTATTGTAACCATTATTATCATTATTATTATTATTATTATTATTATTATTATTATTATTTTACCACAATCTGATATCTGAAATGTAAACAGTCAGTAACATTACTTTAATTGCTGGATATGGAGACTATATGTGGATGCAAACAACTTATACCTGCTGTTGTTTGATCACTGTTAAATAACAGTCACTCGTCAGGTGTGACAGCAGTAGGTCACACAATGTATTGTATTTTTTAAAATCAGTTTAAAACTGCCATTGCTATGGCTTGTACTTGTGGGGGATGGGTTGCAGTACATTTAAGATTAAAAACTTGGCATTCATTTCTTTCACTTTCCATCACAAGCATCAATACTGCACATGATAAGAGGTTATATTTGGTGGTCTGGTTAACGCAGGATGTGCATGACTGTAACTGATCATTAGCGCAGAGCTGCAGTGGGAAGCACCGCCATCTTACAGCACACGGTACTGGCTTAGCTCTTGGTTGTAGCTTTGGTGTTGAATCTGCAAGCCCTCCCTGCATCTGTGTAGGATTATTCATACTCTCTGATTTCTTCCAATACCCCCAAAACATAAAGAAGATAAATTGCCATTCCTCCAAACTGTCTTTAAATAAGTCTTCAGGGTGTGCGTGTGCATATGTGTGTGTGTGTGTGTGTGTGTGTGTGTGTGTGTGTGTGTGTCTGTGTGTGTATGTGTGTATGTGTGTGTCTTTATAAAATAATATCTACAATTTTTTTTATCTATGGATGCATACATAACTATTCTGGGTGACACACACACAAAACAAACCAGCAAGTTATGATCTTTCAAAAGTAGGGCATAAAATGTATCATAGAACAGCCAGACCTCAGAGCTTCTGCGGTCCTGATGGCCTTTACAGCTAATCAGTACAGCCTCTGCCCTGACTCACACCTAGTCAAAAGCTGATCCTGCTGAAAGGTGTGCACGGAAGTTTGCTCTAACTTGTGTGGGGGAACTTGGGATTGTGTGGTCATTATTTAAATATCCCAGAGAAATCACAGAGTTGTGCACAGGAGATTATTACAGCTTAACAAAGGGCAGTATTCTGTTTAGGAACAAAGCATTGGAAAACATAGCTATGACCATTATTTTTTATTTATTTATTTATTTTGATTACTTCCCTCACAGTTGAACATCAGATGCATACACAGGTGGCTATCTTTTACTGATAGTGGTAAGGAAGCATACTGTTTATGTATGTCTGATAGCAATAGGTTTACATTTCATACCACATTCTCTTTTCTCTTTGAGCTTTATCCCACTCACTCCTCTGTCAAACTAATATACATAAGGTGGCACTCCTCTGTCAAGCTAATATACATAAGGTGGCTATCTTTTGGTGTAGGCTTAGGTTCATAGCTTCACAGGTTCATAGGTGTGTACTAGGCTAATAGCCCTGGAGCCTTTACAAGCCTAGCCCAGAGGATTACCCTGGCATTGTGCCACCCGACCTTTGTTTCCAGTGCCTCTGCTGAGTAGAGCCATGGGAGTGATGCCCAGGGTGAATTTTCTATTGCCCATCCACTCAAGATTTCTCTTGAAGAGGGCCAGTGAGGTGCTCTGTTTGACATGTATGGGAAGTCTATTCCATAGCATGGACAATCTCTGGGTTTTGAACCTGTCCCTCCAGCACGTTTTGTTGATTGTGGTAATGAGTTGAGGTCTCTGGAGCATTTGGTGCGGAGGGATTGGGATTTCTTTAGATGTAGCATTTCTAATAGAGCTGGGTCAGACATGGCTTTATAAGTCAAGCAGAGATCACCTCTATGTAGGTGATATGAGACAGAGAATAGTTGGAGTTTTTGAATCTGTCCATATAGGACAAGTGTTTAAGGCCTAGGATCCTCTTTGTGAGATACTTTTGTGGCCTCTCCAGTTGTTGCAGGTGTCTAGTGAGGTACATGCCAAATGAGGTATTGTACTTGATGATTGGCCTAATCAGGGAAGAGTAGAGGGAGACAATGACCTCTTTCTTCCTGGATGCAAAACCCTTAGTAATGAGATGTGCCACACAGAAGGACTTTCTGACCACAGTGGCAGTGTGGTGGTCAAAAGAGAGGTCGCTGCCAACCTGTGTTCCCAGATTTCTTATAAAGCCTTCTGTGTTCAGTGGACTACCATCGATGTGGTAGTTCATGGGAACCAGGTTTTTCCCAAGGGGGATGACAACACATTTTTTTTGGCCTTGAGCTTAAGGCCATGGTGCTGACACCAGTCGATGGTCTCAGTGAGGCCTTTCTGTAGGATGTCAGCATCACTTGGGGAGTTAATAATGGCACCCAACTTGCAATCGTCTGCAAACTTTGTCAGCCAGAGTCCCTCTGTGTTGGACTGGACTTCAGAGATGTAGATACCAAAGAGGAGAGGACCCAGGACCAATCCCTGTGGGACTCCACTCGTGACTAATCGGCAGCCTGACTTGGAGTCAGCTACTTTCACACTGTGGGCTCTATCTGTGAGCCAGTTTGCAACCCACCTAGTGATACAGGGGTTGATGCCTAGCTTAGTGAGTTTTTCTATGATTCCTGAGCGGGGAATGGTATCAAAGGCCTTGGCCAGATCAAGGTAGGCTGTATCAACCACCTTGCCTTCATCCACAGCTCTGGTGACTGACTCAAATAAGTCGAACAAGTTGAGCAGGCATGATATACCCTTCACAAAACCAAACTGTCTGGGATTCAGAGTTTGGAGATTCCCTATATCCTAGTTTATGATGTCCATGATGATGCATCCCATAGCTTTGCATATCAGAGTTGGCAGGCTAATGGGGTGATAGTACCTAGGGTCTGTAGTCACTCTTCTTTTGTGGAGAGGGATGGCTATAGCAGCGCACCATTCAGTAGGGACAAAGCCTGAGGTGAGGCTGTGATTGAACAGGGCACAAAGGTGAGGTGCCAGTTTACTCTGTAGTTCATGTAGAACACAAGCAGGGTTATTGTCAGATTCCATAGAGGCTGTATTCTTGGCCTTGGACAGTGCTGTTTTAACCTGAGCAGCAGTAATACTGGGTGCCTGGCAATCTACTGGTATTGTGATTGGTCCTTTGGGGGGGGCGATAGGGAAAAGTTGGCACTGAATCTGTCGGCCAGTATATTGGCAATATCTGTTGGCTCGGTATACGAGGTACCATTGTGCAGTAGCTCAGAGCAAATCTGGGTATTGCCGTGGAGGTTCTTTACTTAACTATAGAAGGCCTTGTGGTTGTCTTTACTATCTGATGCAATTCTGTCTTCATAGCTAGCTTTAAAGGATTTGATGAGGTATCTCAACTTTTTGTTGAGGCTGATAAGGGAGTTTTTCCAGTCTTGGGACTTCACCTTATTCCACATCAGTTTCCTCCTTCTGTTGTAGAGTTTGTTTACGGCAAGAGACCACCAGATTTCCTTCCATTTTTTGGAGGAGAGTGTCTTGGTTCCATTGGGTATGGTGAGATCCATGCATTGTGTACATGTTCATGCAGTGGATTGGTGTATGATTCGGCAGTCATGCAACTATTCTCTATGTGCATGGGTGCCGTGAAGTTAGCCACCTCTGTTCTTAGCATCCCAAAGTTAGCTTTGGAGAAGCTTTTCATGATGGTTACCTTTGTAGGGGATGTGGGACGGATGTGGATTTCCAAGGTGATTGGTTTCTGGTCGGATCAAACCATGGAGGAGTTGACTATTGGTGTAGAGCAATGGTCGCCCATGTTAGTAGTGACCAGGTCAAGGATGTTGCTACCTCTAGTGGGGGTAACAACGAGCTGGTCCAGGGCACTGGAATTAATGAATTCTAGGAAATGTTGGGCAAGTGTATTGGTACATGAGTAGTTTTACAAGTTAATGGAGGGGTAGTTGAAGTCGCCCAATATGAGTGTGTTAGGTTGGACCCTAATATTCTCCAGGGTGCTTAGGAAGGTGGAGTGAGTGTCTTGGGACATGGTTAGGGACCTGTAACAGGCTAAAACTTGAATCGCTGTCTTACCCAATGTTAGCTGCACCTGAAGTATCTCCGATGCATTATGTTGGGCTACCAGTCTGGAGGTGTGTGCATCCTTTATGAATATGAAACACCATAATTCTGGTTAAATAAATAAATATATAAATAAATCTGGGTCTTCTGTCCAAGTTCTGGGGACGAAAGATGTGGAATGAGTTATAGCTTGGTATTGTAGGGGCGCTTTCTGCTGCCTTGAACCAGGTCTCTGTTACAGCACAAATGTCGATGTTTTCCATTTTAAAGAGTGCTGCAAGTGAGTGCATTTTGAGATTTAGACTTCTAGCATTGAGCAGCATGACCCTCAGACTGCATTTGCTTGTAGCTGTTATGGTGGTAATTTGGTCTTTGGAACACCACCTAAAAAAGGCACTATAGGGGTGGCAAGAGCCTTGGTCAGTATCTGGAAGCCCAGGGGTGACAGATGCAGGCCATCTCTGGCAAAGCATTGAGGTCTGTCAGTCATGTCATCCCAGGCAGACAGATACTGGATCCCCTTAGAATGACTCCAGAAACTTAGCCAATTTGTTGAAATCAATCATTTTCTGCTTGTAGTGTGGTATCATTCTGGGTGATGATAGTATGCTGCTCAGGGCTAGGGGCTTCAGGAGCTATGCTTTATATATGAGCGACAGCAGCCAGTTGAAATATATTAATGCAACCATTTGTGCCTTGAATCTCATCCCAGTCAGGGATGCACAAGCAGAACTACCTTTTACTTTTTTTTTTTTCCTGAGGGGGGTAGGGTGGCAAGCATTTATCTTAGATATGATTATGCATGTTCACAAATATTTATTTTTCCCAGGCACAACTTGTTTTCCTGGAATAAAGAAATTACTACTGATTTTCTTTTTTTATTTATGCTTTTTGATCAGGCCATCAATGGATCATAGGTTTGGAAACTCTAAAATGCAGCTTAGCATCTTAACATCGATAACCCAATTGCTTTTGGAATCCCAATGGTCTACGTAACCCTAGCTTAATTATCTTGTTTATTCTACAGTTATTACAAAGCCCTGTTGCACAATTACTTATGTTGAAAGGAAGCATGGAAACGTATGGCTGAAGACTAAGACTGCATTTCTTTCCTAATGACGATTTCTGTTCACGTCATCACTGAATGAAAAAGTTGCTTAAAACTCTAAATGCATTTAGTATCCACCTTCTTCTGTAGGATTATTAGCTACCATTCTCCTGCATTAATTTAATTATCTCCCCACAGTTATTATATCAAAGTCTTTGTCAGTTAAGGTAGTTTAAAAGCATGCAGAAGAAAGCTGAACAATGAGGCTAAATGTGAGAAAATGTATTAAAAATAACCTGCTGGCTGGGGGAAACCAAGGATGTCAGGATCTGGGGGGATGACTAGTGGATAGTGGGAGGGGAAAGCAATGGGACCTTAAGCTAGGACACCATTTCACCTAAGGTTGGTCAGGTTTGTACCATAATTAAAAAAATACAAAACAATGAAAATGATCAAGAGAAAACAATAATCTTTGAAGAGAGAAGAATAGTAAAATAGAATAAGGTGGGGCACCTTTTTCTGGATGTGACTCATGGGGGAGACTGCTAGCCCTTACAGCCTCTGCAAGAGACGGTCAAAAGTGCCTTACAGCAGAAGGCAGTCGCATCAAAACAGCTGCAAAAAAAAGGACAGAAGATGAACAAGAATAGAAAATATACCAAAGTGCATTATAAAATTGTCTGATTATTGCTTAATGTTTGTAAGTCAAAATAGGCTTCCTTTTGAAAGTCCAATGATTGTAATCAGAATACTGACACTACACACGTATTACACATATTCAAAACCTAACATTACAGGCCTTCAGAGTGCTTCCCTTTTTCTATGGTACAGTGATCTTACTGTTAGTAAGTATAACTAGCCACAGTATGGGGGGTAATGCCTCCCATTACAAAAAATGGTGTGATGAGTTACTGTGAGTTTCATAATTCTATTTATGTTACAGCTCACATTTTATTTTTCATATTTGCAGGACTCACAATTATAGCTCTTCCAATTCTGTTAGGGAAGATTCAGAATATGCAGATACTATGATGAGCATTAACCATGTCAAAGACAGCAGTTACACAGACACTACTATAAACTGGGACAACTTCCACACTATCCATTTCTGATTCACCGGTGGATACAATAGCAAAGGGCTATTATAAGTGACTAATGAAGATTCTTTTGAGATTTTTGAATTTAGAATTTTTACTAGAGAAGTTGAGTATGTGAGTTTTCAAAAGAGTGTATTATGCAAAGAATAAAAGTAAATAAACTTTTCCTAAATTCCTCTGTGAAATGCAGACAGTTTGCTTCAGTGTAGGAAATCCTTGTGTAAAGTGAAAAGCTGCAATGGTTTATTAATACTGCTGGAAGCACTGAAGTTTCAGTCTCATTCAGAACAAGAGTGATAGAGTAAGTATGTTTATTTATACACTGCTGTTACTTATCTGGGTCAGCAGTGCCACAGACTTTCAGTAAAATCACTTTTTTCTCAATTGGTATGCCACTAATAACTAAAAAATCCTTTAGTACTGCTTGACAAGATTAATGCAAGTATGAGCCATTTTTCTTCTGCATTCATATCACCCTGAAGTATAAAGTTTGCAGGAGGAATGTTTCATATGACTGTAACAACTAATGTTGTTACTTGCACACTAAAACTGCTGATAATAATTGCAAACCTAGAGCAGACTGAGGAAACACAGTCTGTCAGTCCATTATTCTGGGCTGACAGGAATAGCCACACCTATAGCACCATAATTCTCTCATGAACTAGTGAGACACAGACATGAGGGGAACAGTAAGAAATAAGTAATAGAAATTGGCATTATTCAGTAATTAGTAGGCACAGGACAATAGTATATAACGCAAGACAAAGTATGCCAGAAGTGACTCAAAAATGCTAGAAAACCTAATTGCAGGAATTAAACCTTTTTGTTAAACAATTTTAGAGCTGTACTCACTGATGAGAACTGGGGTGTGAGATAATATGGAACCAATGAGTGGGACCAGTAGCTCTGTAGTGTGTTTCAAGACAATGGGCTAGTAAGAGCTTATTCTGAAGTTGTTAAGGTGTTTGCATAGTCAGAGAGAAACCAAAAAAGTGATTTCTAAGACTTTGACGTGAAGTGTGACAACATCAGTACCATAATGAATGAGATTAGAAAGAATTTGGCACATGACAATTAATAACACATCTCCAGACATAAGGTAATAGAAATTAGTGGTGGAAAACATGTTTTGGGGATACTGTGAGAAAGAGAAGAAAAAACAACCACTTTGAGATTTAGGTATTTTTCCAGGGACAAATGAATGAAGAGTGGAGGCCTGGCTAAACTGCAAGGTTCTGTTGATTTTTTAAGTTATTCTATTAATTGATGTGAGCTGGTACATAACAGTAGCTAAGTACTGAAGCAGTGCAGTATGGAGACATTCCCAGCTGGAAGAGAATGGCACAGTAGTAAATTTTCCTTTATGTGTCTTTGCAAGCACATGAATAAACAGACAACCTTGTAGAAACAAATCCAGATGAATTACAACAGGCATATAAAGCAGTATAAATTGAATCAGCATACAGATTCTCACAGAGGCGAGTTTCTCTAAGTTAGGTTATAAGCAAATAATCAGACATTTATTTTGCACCATTTGTAGCCTTAAAAAGTTTGTGATGACTTACTTGTGTTTACCTCAAATTCTACAATGTGTGCAGTATAAGTGAGGAACTGTTAGTGAAGCATTAACTCTAAAAACCGTGACAGATTATTGTGACAGTAGTAAGCTAGCTTGCAGCTGTGACAAGCTGTAGGACAGAAGTCTCATCATTCTCTGAGCTGTGGTCTTAATTAAGCATTAGTGCAAAAAATGAATTGTTACTTGTTTCATAAGTAATAGATTATACATGTATTTGGGGACAATTTCAGTCTTTATTAAGAGGCATGGAGGGAATGTTGGAGAGTAGAATAACATCTTCTAGCATGAGAACTGTCAACTGTGTCAAAATATAAATATTCTGCTTTCTCTAGCATCATTACAGCATTATCTCACTACTTGTACAATATTCTAAGGCTCTTTGATCACTGGAACCCCTGGATCTTCTCAAATGCAAATATAATTGATTAACAGGCCCCAGCAATGTTGCAATGTTGCACAGTAAGTCAGGAATACTTAGTCAGAAAAAACAAAATATAAACCTTTTACACACTACTATATTCCAAGACCTGACCATAACAGCACTTTTAAAGATGCGTAACAAGTGTTACACATCCCCTAAGCACTATGATGGTTGGGTATATGGGAAATGACATTCCTTCTATCTTTGAATATCTTTCCTCCAATGCTCCCTGAAGTTTACAGACATTGGTCTGTTCAGTACCTTATTTAAACTTGGTCAGTAATTAAAAACTGTCTCTGACTTTTTCCTCACTTGCTGTCTATGCAGCAGCACACACTACATGCTTTACTGACTCTTAAAGCCCATAAAACACATAGGATTCCATGCACTACAAACAGGTTGACAGGGTCTAACCTATCATAACCCATTATAATGTGTTTTCAACATGGATGGCATGGCATGCCTCGCAAGCTTGGCTCTTGAAGTGAATTTCTTGGTTTGTTTGTGTCTTTCGGCTTTTCCCGGTTAGGGGTCGCCACAGCGGAACTCCGGTCCGCTAATGATTGGCAGTTGATTTTTACGTACCAGCTTGCCAGGCCTGACGCACAACCTTCAACGAAGGTACGCCCATTCACGCATGTCTCCACGCAGAAGACGCACTAGCTGAGAATCGAACCAGACAGAGTCTTACTGTGAGGCGACAACGCCATATCTCAAACACATAATAACATGGTTGCAATTGGAGACCCAATCATAAACTTCTATGATAAACCTATACAAGGGTGTATAATTCCATGGAGCATGAGACCAATAACAGGATATAAAATATTACAAAAGGCCATCCCTGCTTTATGAGTTTATGAATATGTGCAAAATGAGAAAAAAACAGTGGTCAAGCCCACAGCCCAAAAATGTGCTGCATCAAAATGTATTGCATACAGTAGTGCGTATCAGAATCCATTGAATTCTTGTAAAAACTAATTAAACTAACCCTACAAATATGAATGTTTTCTGTGTGTGTGTGTGTGTGTGTGTGTGTGTGTGTGTGTGCGTGTGTATATAAATTAATATATATATATATATATATATATATATAAATATATGCATACAGATTTTTATACAGATAGATATATAAAAAACTTAATCTGGAGCTATCCCTTTTATTATTAGATAGTGACTGACTTATGTAATTCTGATTATAACATGCACAGATGGCACATATTTATCTACATTAAAATGTACTAGCTAGATGGTGTGAACATTATGGAAACAGTTAAGAAGAACTATCGCTAAGAACATACTGTCCACCATGGTTTGTTCACCAGGCAAATAAGTACCCTCTCCAGTAAATATACTCCAGCTTCAGTAAAACACAGTGCAAACAGAACAGCATCTTAGCAGAAAAAAGAGGCAAATAATCATAGAAACAGTGAGCAATAACTCAAGCTGCTACACAAGGTGTAGAGTATACACAGAGTTACGGACTGACTTCTAGACTTGGTATCTGCTTCAGCAATCAATAGAAACAGCTGATTTCTGACCATTGGAACAAATCACTAACTTAAAATACTTTTAAAAACACAGATAAGGGCACATCACAATAATGAATGAAAAGAAACTCCTCACCCAAAAGTGAGCACTTATTTTTTTCATTCATTATATCACTTATACCAAAGAAATCAGACACTTTCCTAAACCCGATACAGACTACCCAAATTATATGCCTTTAGATGGCTGATATTAGAGTTTTACTAACAAGATGTGATTAACATTACAGAGGAAACAAAAGAATCTGATGGCTTAAATTAATCCCACAGTCTATGTGAGACAGAAAAAAGCAACAACACAAATGTGTAAGAAATGTATAAGGAAAAAGAAAACAGTTACATCTGATTTTTAAACACACAAATATAAAGCAAAAGACCAAAAAATGGAATCACAATGAGAGGGTTCTGGCTGAATACTCATAGTGGAGGAAAGGGTGCAAGCTAACAGTGCAGAGAAAGTACAGTTGTATACTCTTACCATAAATGTAGATGTTCGAGTGTGTTCACTGTTGCAGTCATGACTGTAGGGTTCTTTCTGCCAGCAGCAGCCCACGATCAGCTAGAGTCCCAAAGTCTGGATCGGGCATCAGCTGAGGTCGCTTTTATCCTGACGTCAATGCGCCGGAAGGTATAAAGACCTCAGCTGGCGCCATTTCCCCAGTTTTTCTTACCCCAGATGTCAGGTGCCCAGAAAGAAAAGGCTAAAAAAGAAACCATGCCCAAAACCTCATCAGCCAAAATACCTCATAACAGATAATACTCAAAGAAAAAACAAAACAGGGGGTAGGAGGGAGGGTAACCCAGACTGTAACAGTGAACACACTCGAACATCTACATTCATGGTAAGAGTACACAACTGTACTATGTCCTTCATGGTTCATTGCTGCAGTCATGACTGTAGGGTTGAGTCCCAAAGCTAAGAAAGGGTGGCTGGAGGAGAAACAGAGGGAGCAGTCACAAAACCTTGCAAAACCACAGAAGCAAAACTGGCCCTGGATTTAAAATAGAGAGGGAGGCTGTAATGCTTAAAAAAGTATGTACAGAACTCCAAGTAGCAGCCTCCAAAATATCTTTGGTAGGAACCCCACAAAGAAAAGCTGCTGATGTAGCAGTAGCCCGGGTAGAATGAGTCCTAACATTAACAGGAACTGGATTGCCATGATAAGAGTAACAGTCCACTTGGAAATAGTTTGCTTAGTGATTGCTTTCCCTTGAACAGTAGGAGCATAAGCGACAAACAACTGATCAGATTTCCCAGAATATCTTGTTCCTGTCCAGGTATAAACAAAGCTGCCTGTGCATGTCTAAAGAGTGCAAAAGACTTTCTTCCTCACTTTGAAGATTAGGATAAAAGGTAGGAAAATGAATAGACTGATTCAAGGCCACTGCCGAAACCACCTTAGGCATAAAGGTGGGATTAGTCCGTAGAGATACCCTGTCCTGATGAAAAATAAGGAAGGGTTTCACAGCCATGAATGCTTGTGATTCCAAAATTCTTCTAGCAGAGGTAATAGCTAAAAGAAAAGCAGTTTTCCAAGACAAAAATTTCAAATCCGTGGAAACTGCAGGTTCAAAAGGAGACAAGGTTAATTTCTCCAAAACATAGTTAAGATCCCAAGTGGGAACAGGAGCCCTCATAGGGGGCCAAATATTCTTAGCCCCTCTAAGAAATTGTTTAAGTAATGGATGAGAAAAAATCGGAGGATCCGTACCATAATGTGCAGAAATAGCAGAAGCATGAAGCTTAACAGACGAAAAAGATAGGCCCATATGCAACAACTCTTATAGATACTATAAAATCAGAGGAATGTTCGGAACAGCAGAATCACCACCCTGGACTTGATTCCAGGAGCAAAATCTTTTCCATTTACCCACATAAGATTTTCTAGTGCTGGGCCGTCTAGCTTCAAGGATTACATCCATTACTTATTTGGAAAGGGTAGAGGTGTTTACAGACCCTGGATCCGCCAGGCAGCTAGATTCAGAGTTTTGACATGACTGTGCAGTATCCGGCCATCCCGTTGAGACAGTAGATGAGGGATTTGAGGCAGAATCCAGGGAGGCTCCTGAACCAGGTTCATCAGAGTGGAATACCAGAATTGCTGAGGCCAATTGGAAGCCAGTAAAATCATTTGCGGTCTGTCCTGTTTTATCTTCAGAAGTACCCAAGGTAGAAGAGGAAAAGGAGAAAAAGAATATACTAAGAGGTGTTTCCAACTGAATGAGAGGGCATCCACTTTCCATGCTAGTTTGTGGTAGGTCCTGGTGCAGAATGTTGGAAGTTGATGATTCTGATGGGATGCAAAGAGATCTATGTCCGGACATCCCCATGCCTTTATAATCATCCTGAATACCCGAACATCCGACATCCATTCGTGTGGATCCGAAATGTGTCTGCTCAATGTGTCTGCCAGAGTGTTGTCTTTTCCTGGCAGGAATTGCGCTTGTAAGTCGACACTGCAGCTCAGAGCAGTGTACCGTAGAGTCATGGCTAATCTGCACAGGGGGTAACAGTGAGAGCCCCCTTGCTTGTTTATGTACCACATCACTGTAGTGTTGTCTGTCTGTATCAACAATTGTCCTGGTAGAAGAAGGTCCCTGAAGGCTATCAGGGCATTCTGTACAGCTAGCAACTCCTTCAATTTTATGTGCAGGTGTGTTTGCTCCTTTGTCCAAACACCCTGAAGACATCTCCCGTGCATGTGGGTTCCCCAGGCATAATCTGAAGCATCCATTGTCAGAACTTGGTTGGTTGGTGGAGGACAAAAAGGCTTCCCCTTGTTCTGTAGACAGGCTTCGGCCCACCAAAGAAACTCTTGCTGGAGACAAGGCAAAATCATGATCACTGTTTCCAAACTGTGGTAATGCTGAGACCATACACTCTTGAGGTACCACTGCAGTTTCCTCATATGCAGTCTTGCATACGGTATTAGTAGAATGCAGGAAGCCATGTAACCCAAAGCCTGCAGAATTTTTCTTGCAATCAGCTGTTTCATTGAAGCCAGGTGTCAGAAAGAAGAAGCCAGTTGCACTTTTCTGTCTGGTGTCAAGGAAGCCATCTGGGTTGTAGTACTCAGAAGAGCACCCAGGAAAGTAATCTGTTGTGTGGGTACCAGATGTGATTTCTTTAGATTTACTGTGAAACCGAGGTACTGAAGAAGATGCTGCACAAAAGCTAGATGCCGAAGCAGAGTGTCTTTGTCGTCCACTTGAATAAGACAGTCATCCAGATAAGGGTATATTTGAATCCCCTTCTGTCTGCAAAACACCATTACTGGTGCCAGGCACTTTGTAAAGACCCTGGGCGCAGTAGATAAGCCAAAGGGCAGCACAGAGAACTGGTAATGCTTCAAGCCCGCTTTGAAACACAGATACCTTCTGCGCTCTTGCCTTATAGGAATATGCAGGTAAGTTTCTTTTCAGTCCAAATTCACCATCCAAGCGTTCTTGCCCAACATAGGCAGCAGCTGCTGTAGAGTGAGCATCTTGAAATTTGGTATATCTAGGAAGGTGTTTAGTACAGAAAGGTCCAGGATTGGTCTCCACGAATTTTCCTTCCTGGGAACCAGGAAAAGTCTGGAATAAAAACCTTGCCCTATTTCTAAATTTGGTACCAATTCTATGGCCCTCATAGCCAGGAGGGGCTGAATCTGCCGTTGCACCTCTGCCCACTGATGATTTGGCAGATCTGACCAACTGTTTGGGTTTGGCAAGGTGTGGAAATGAAATCTGTAACCTCTTGAGAATATGTCCAGAACCCATTTGTCCAGGGTTATGTGGCTCCAATTTTGATAAAAAAGAGAAATCCTTCCTCCAAAAGGTGCTTCCAGGAGAGGAGCCCCTGGAACCAGAAAGGGAGAGTCATAAAGACTGTTTTCAGTAGGGTTGAGACTTATCTTCACCTCCCTTGCGAGAGGGGGCACTCCACTGCCTATTCCTAAAATGGATCTGTGCCTGTCCCCTACCTCTGGAATCTGCCTCTCTGAGACCTGTCTGAGCCTGGAAAGGACCAAGGTTTAGCTGGCCAGTGTCTGCTAAATCTAGAAGGTTACACCTGTAGAAAATACTTAACCATCTGCATAGATTTGGCTTTGTCCTCCATTTTCTTTAATACCTCTTCAGCTTTGGACCCAAACAGAACATCGTGCTGCAAAGTGGCATCCAAAAGTTTGGCTTTAACCTGATCCGGCAAGCTTTGTTACTTTAACCAAGCATGTCTTCTAATAACTGTGCCAGTTGTTGCAGCCCTACAAGAAGCTTCCAAAGAATCAAAACCACAGTGCAGGGTATGTTTACCCACCTGTTCAATAGCATGCAATAAATCCTGTAACTCCTGATTATCCGCACCAATAGAAACAGCTGACATCTTTTGTTTAAATACAGACAAAAGGTATTGCTGATACTTCAGCATATGAAATTGACAGTTCAAAGCCCTAATAGACAATGTAGCAGAATTATAAACTTTTTTACCCCATCTCTCCAAAGCCCTGGACTCTCAGTAAGAGGGAAGAGAATTTTTAGCAGAGGCCGCTTTAACACCCTTAGGACCCTGAGAAATTGTATCAGGTGAAACATTCTTAAAAAGGAACTTGTGAGAATCTGGAACCCTATAATATCTATCCAGTTTGACCGGAGCAGGGGGAAAAGAATCAGGAGAGAGAGAAGCTTCCGAAAAAACATCATCTACAATGTCCAATACCAGGGGAATAGCCAGAGGCCTATGCCGTGGGAAAAGAAGAAAATCCCTAAGCCTTTTCTTGGATTCAGAGAATTCCTGCCCTTACCAGTGAAGATGCATCCTCATATCATGCAAAGTTTCACCAAAAGAATAATCCTCAGGAGGAGAGGCGGAAGGAAAGGAATCTTCAGCATCAGAATCCTCATAAAGAGGAAAAGAATAATCCTGCTCAAGGGAAGAAGCAGAAGAAACAGAAATTTGGTCTGAAGAATCATAATCGGACTGTAATCTAGGCTTCTTGTCAGGAGGGGGATGTGAACCCCTGATCATAGTTAAGAGATCTTCAGCCATCCTAAGCATCTGCCTCTGAGGCCTAGGACCCTGATCAAAAGGTGCCTGTGCTTGCCATTTCACTTTAGCTGGAGCCTTAGACTTTGTCTTTGAATGTAAAACTGAATCCACATTTACAGGAAGCTGCGAAGGCCTGAGAACTCCCTCAGAAGCCGGTACCTGCCTACCGGCTCCGGACCCAACTGAGGGAGCAGTATCCGAAGGTCCAGTCCCTGGCAATTCTGAAGACCCCATCAGCTCCACACCAGAGTTGGTACAGGCAATTGGTTCAAAAGAGGTGGACAACAGGGGCTGCAAAGGCGCCTCACTGACGACCGACGAACCAGCAACTGGCAATAACTGAGTAACATCCTTTGCTGTGGACCTCGGAGGCCTGTCTGCATCCTTGCGCCTCTTACACACCCCAGAAGCCGGAAAAGAATCCGAAGACATGTTATAATTAAACCTTTTTCCAAAATAGTAAAAGGCAAAGTTATATCTATGCCTAATAGTACGCTGATTAAATTTAGCACAAAATGCACAATTAGCAATGTCGTGGCCAGGACCCAGGCAGGGAATACAGTAAGAGTGAAAATCCCTATGAGGTATTTGCTTCCCACAAGAAATACAATTATTAACTTTTTCTGACATCTGACTGGAGCAAGAAAAAGACCTCCCCAATGGGGTACTTATCTTATAAAACGAAAATCCTGGGATTAAATCCAAAAACAAACAGGAACAGGCCGTCCAGCATCAGTGAACTGCAAAGGGCACCGCGCGGCAAGAAAAGCTGGGGAAATGGCATTAGCTGAGGTCTTTATACCTTCCGGCGCATTGACGTCAGGATAAAAGTGACCTCAGCTGATGCCCGATTCAGACTTTGGGACTCTGGCCGATCGGGGGCTGCTGCTGGCAGGAAGAACCCTACAGTCATGACTGCAACAGTGAACCACGAAGGACATCAGTAAAAACATGCAAAGGCAGCACCTAAAAAGTATTTAATATGACTGGAAATCAGAACTCAGGGCAGGTAGAGAACATTTATTTAATTGTTTTAAATGAATTTGTGCATCTAGTAGGGTGGATTCATTGTTAATTTTTATTGGTTGACTTGTGTCATGTGCACCTCGGGTGTGTTACATAAACATGATGTGACTAAGAAATGTATTTTTCTTGCTCTGATGAAGTTCCTGTTCTAGGGACAAAAGCACTTAACTGTGTATATTCATGTATCAGGGGTGCTAAAAGTTGCTGAAGGCTGTGGGGCAGATGGCAAAAGGGGTACTTAGTAATTTAAAAGGGCAGTTTTTAACTGTCTAGTACCACACCATAATGGAAACATATCAATGCCACAAGCTGTATACAGTATAAACATAAGTTGCATTTGGAATGAGTGCACAGAGATTTCATAGAAATGTACAAATGAAGCTAAAGTGCACCTGCATGGTATGTGCTCCAGCAGCTATACATTTGAAAGTTAGAGAGGAAAGTGGAGTAGTGCTGTAACACACTTACTGTTGGCACACAGAAGACTGGTGGGAAGCTGTTAAAACACTTTATTCAGAATGTTAAACACTTCAAGCAGATATTAGAAAGAAGTGTTTAACAGCTTCCCACTGCTCTTTTGTGGTGACCGTAGATTACATGTGTGACTAGAGCTTAAAATAGTGACAGATTCTTAATAAAAGCTTGTTAAGAATCATTCTAATGTCAAAGCATGCGCCTTTCCCAAATTCAGAGAATAATCACAATCATCCATACACTTTAATTCATTATCTTTCAAATATAAGACATAAAATGATTCAAAGAATATCTATATCCTGGCAGCATCCACAACTCAGGTTGTAGATTTGGAGTTTGACACAGGCTTATTGAGTGCTCTGCCCTGGACTCACCTGTTCTATAACTGTTTCTACTCAGAGGTGTGCACAGGAGGTTGCTGTAACTTATGTTTGGGGGCAGTGGGTCTAGGAATGGTGAGGTTATTCATTCTTAAATTATCCTCACAGTCTAACCTCAGAGGTATGCATAGGAGTCACTATAACTTGTGTGGGTCTGGGGAAACTGCGGCCATTATGTCTCAAATTTTCCACCCAATTGAACCTCAAAGGTATGCAGAGAATGTCACTGTGGCTTTTGAGGGGCTATGAAAGGTTACTGTGGCTTTTGTGGGACAATGACAGTGTGGTTGTTATTTCTTTAACTTTTTACACAATCATTCCTCACAGGGAAGTGCACAACATCACTATAGCTTGAGGGGCAGTGTACTGTTTAGGAGCAACAGGCTAGAAAACATGACTGCAATGATGTTTTTTTTTTCTCTTTTCTCACAATAACATAACAGAAGTGCATATACAGGTGCCTAACTTTGGGAGGTAGGGGTAAATTGGTATATTATGAATATAAATTTGTGATCAACAAATTACAAAATGCTGCACTGCACTGGTTGTCAGATGGATACACAGATGGTAACTGGCTTTTAGGAGTGAGGGCCGAGCTGTATGATGTGTTACAGCAGGAACTTGATATACATGACTGAGGTCATTTATTCATTCACTTTCATCCCAAACCAACATCAGAGGAATACACTGAAGGTGGCTATCTTTTCTTTGTTTCCTTTAGCAGACAAATAGGCACTATTCTAAGATGTAATTAAAGTATCTTTGCAAGCATTTATCTTCTCAGTTTATTGGGAACAACTTTTTTGTCAACTTTGATCTTTAAGCCTTGGGCACAACTTGTTTCTTCCTTGAAAGAAAAATTAAGACAAAATGTCTTTAGTTAGTCGTGATTTTTTTGTCCATTCCATAGCTGAAACAAAAAGCTGGGGAAAAAAACTCTAAAATGTTCCTCACAGCATCAGGAATCCCCTGTTGTTGTGGTCAAAACAGCCATCAGCTTAATTCTATTATTTGCTATACAGTTTTTACACTACAGTCTTTGTTTTTATTCACCATTTGTTAACCAGGAAAGTCCAACTTGGAACAAAGTCAATTTCCAGTGGAGACCCAGGGAGAAATGCTCTAGATGCATGTCTTTGTAATGTGGGAGGAAACTAGATCACCCGGGGTGAACCCAAATGAACACAGGGAGGACATGCAGACTCCACACTGAAGGCACCCCAGCTGAGAACTGAACCAGGGAGCCTCTTGCTGTGAGGTGATAACCCTACAGCTGCACCATTGCATTTACACAGTAGTGAAAGGATGCAGGACAAAAACGAAGAGCAAGAATGAATTTCTTTCTTTAACCACAATTTTTGTTGAGGCCATTTTTGTCTCAAAAGGTTGAAAAAGCTCAAAAATGAAATGCAGAGCATCTAGAACTCAGTGCCGGCCTTAGGCATAGGCCAACTAGGCGGCCGCCTAGGGTGCTGCTACAGCAGGGGTGCTTATTTGGTGTAGGTAGACCAGGATGGGGGCACCAGATGGTGTGGTAGGGGGCACCGTGGAGCCCTTTTGCCTAGGGCACCAGTTGACCTAGGGCCGCTCCTTCAGGGGTGGGTGGGGCAGGGACTGATGTCTCTGGCTTAATTTGATTATTTCCTCCTCATTCATTATGGCTTAATTGTGGATGGTTATGATATTTTGAAACAATGCCTGTAAAATCTGAAGAGTACAACAAAGCATGAACAAACAAGAAGTAATTAATGTAAATGTTGTGGCAAGGCCAGATTAGGGGGAAAGTAGGGGGCAAAATATTTGATACTACCAGGGACTTAAGGACATCATACAGCTTGTCAACAAGGTCTGTTACTCCATAAAACATTTCATAATACTGGAACACCTAAATAAGAAAAAAAAACATGCAATATGCTTTGTTTAGTCAGATTTCTGGTATAATCATTTTGATTGTATTTTTATTTACTACTACTTATCATATCATATAACTGGTTGCATAATAGTGGTAACCATGCCCTTCAGACACTCCTCGAGCTGTTTAGCTTAAGTATAGTTGATGAGCAGTGCAGTGTAGTGATGATGCTCCTTGATAAGGGTCGCCTTACAACTGACCTGGGTGGTTAAAGTCCTATTATCCTTACGAGTCTCATCTGCAAAACCATGGAATATATCATGACTAACCTCAAAAATTGTACATCAAGACTCTTGATTGACTTGACCCCAAAAATATGGCTTTCTGAAGGGTAGATCCTGTCTAAGTAACCTGGTAATATTCTTCAAAAGAGTAATAGATGCAGCGGATGGTGGCCTTGAGCTGGCAAACATCTTCAGCACTACTCCCCATGCTGGCATCATACAAAAGCTAATAACTTTAAAAATCAACCCATATGTGGTAAGAAGGATAACAAGCTGGCTGAAAGAAGGGACCACACAGTGCAAGTTGAAGATGCCTCATCAGAAAGTATAAACGTGACCAAGTGATGTCTCTCATGGCTCAGTGCTTGGACCTCCTGTTTTCGGTATTTGCTTCTCAGATTTCCAAGTGAAAAGCCAAGATCACTAGCTCTTAAAGTTTGCAGATCACTGCAAACTGCAGGTTGTTAAGTCATCAGATGATACCCCAACTCCCCTGAGTGAACTCTCCCAAGTAAACATTTGGTGTACTAAAATGAGCTTAAACTAAATGCTAAAAAAAGGTAGTGTCATTTTGGTATGCAACCCCTCCCCTCATTATGCTGTACAGTCAACACACCACTACAAAATGAAAATTTTGTTGAAGGCCTTGAAACTTGGGCTGATAGGTCTCTCTATTTTGATCATCATATGACAATAGCTGTCAGGAAAACCTTTTAGTTAGCCCATTTAATTGCCAAGAGAACATCATCATAGTATGAAGAGGTAATCAATGCCCTATATTCAGCATTGATCAGGTCAGTTATAAAGAACAACATCCACCTTTGGAATGTATCACATTAAACATAATAAACAATTAGATTGATCCCAGAGTCTCCTAACAAATAAAATCACAAAACCTAAAGACTGTGAGCTACTATCTTCATTTAATCAATGTCTTACGGATTTTTGAGGGTCGATCTGTCTTGCTTACTCTACCATTAGAGACCCAGTTGCCATGGACCACCTCAAGACCAATATCCTCACCAATATTAGAACCAGAGGCCTAAATCTTTGCCAACAGAAAAAACAGCACAGTGAAGAGGCATGCTTATAAGTCAGTACCTACCAAACCTTTGGAAGAAATGCCCCCTACATGTTAATCAATGTAATTCAATATCTTACTTGAAACATTAACTAGTGACTGGATGGGTATCCTCAAATTTACCCTGGGTCGCACTGCTATGGCCCTCCTTGAGAAAGGAAGTAGTACCTCAGGGATGGTACTTGGAAGGCATCAATGGTTATAAAATTTGTTGGCCTTGGAATATCTATGAACCTAAACTGTTTTTATTGCTTACTCTCATAGCTTGTTAGGACATCTGTGCCTACTTCATAATGATCCCAAACCAGCATAAAGTTGGGGCAACAGAATAAATAATTCAACACAGCAAAATGATTACTACATTGTAAACCTGTGTAGCTCCAATGAAATGTACCCTCTGTGGCAAATTCTGCCTAAAACAGGGTATTAGACAGGAAAACAAAAGCCTATCCTGATAGTCAGTGGGGAAGCCTAATAATCATGCAGTTCTGCACTGACTTAGGAAATTAAACTTCATTTGTAGAATGTTCTTCTCAACTATATGAAGTCAGCACATGAATTTAATATCTTATTGTACTTTTGGAAAGTGTTGTCTTTCCTGCTAATGATCCCGGGTTGTGTCTGAGAAGGGTCAATAGACCAGTCCACTTGCCTAGTTAACAAACATCAAATCAGTCAATAAACAAATAAATAAACTGTCCAAATTTTGTAGAACATCCTTGATTTTGCTTCATATTTTTGACCTGTTCCTCATAAATATTTGATTTTCTGGTAGATCACTCAGGATCATACCTCTCAACTCTCCAGAGTTTTGCAGGATGTTCAGATTATTGCCTCATGTTTTTGGTCTGTCCCTCATAAAATCTGTGTTTTTTCTGGCAAACCATTGAATATTGTGCTCACTAAAAAATGAAACATTTGAGTCTAAGACTTCATATTCTTCAGAAAATGTATGCTAATGCAAAACCTGCTATTCTATCAGTATTCTAAGTTTATAAGAGTAATAATTAAAATTTGTCCCTGATTTTGGTCCTTTACCCCCTATTATTTTTGTCTTTCTTCAGAACTCTTAATCAAAAGTTGGGAGGTATGTTGAGGATGCAGTCAGTCACTAATGCCAGGCATTAAAGTTGCATACTTCTATTGTTCTGAAAATGCATGTTGATGCAAAATCTGTTCTGTTAAAATTTTTAACAGTTACAAATTGTCCCTAGTTTCGAGCCTTCATTCTCTAGTTATTTTTGGCTTTATCCAAAATTCTTGAGAAAAGAAGTTGATCGGTTTAGCTTAGAAAAACCTGCATAAGTGTGTCCATGGTCACTGCAAGCTCAGTTGGCCGGAAAAAAGATGGTTTATTATTAATTTTTTTTTTTCTGGCTGCCTGAGCTTGTGGTTACCTCAGAAACAACAATGTGAATGATTTTGTGTAATTGCTACACCAGCATCAGCTTCAGGGCATACAGCTGCTGAAACCGAGGGGGGGCCCTGACCCCCTCTCACCCTATGGTTATGGCATCCATGTTGTTTATGGATTAACTATTATTTTTGGACTGACTCAAATGTGCCTACAGGGTGTCTGTCTTGTTTTTCAAGTTTGCTTATTCACCCTGTTGAACACCGTTTTGTGTTTGCATGGTTCTTGGTTTTTCAGGCAGAAAATATGTCAAAAAGTAACACAAACAATGTTATCTAAATATCCACATGCTAATCTTTGCAATCCTAAAGAAATAAAACGTATTAAACTCATAAATGCACAAAATGTAGTCTAACAATTCATTGTGGGCTAATTCAAAAGACACTTATTAATGTCTGCCCCTTTTCTCATGGAATCAAATAATAGCAATGTGAAGGGTAGGGCCACAAACATAGCTCACTGACAGTAGCATTCAGACACAACTGATCTTAACAACATGTAGTCCTACTTTGTTGAAGGCGAAGATAGTCTTTGACAGTGCCCACCCGTGGAGCAGGAACAAACAGTGTTACTAAATGACACTTGCCTCATTTTCTCTAGTCTTTATATCACTACTGCTCTGCTTGAGCATCAGTACTTCAGAGTCAATTGGTCTCTAGAAGACACATAATTCTTGTGTGCAGATAAATAATGTTCTGCTTTCCAGTTTCCCCCATGCTTTCTTTAATGTCTTTTCAAATAAGTATTTTTTGTGGCTTTCCCACTGTTATTAAGCTAGCGACTGCATTTCGCCTGTTTTACTGCTACTTTAAGTGATTTCTGCATTTTACACTGTTTATTGCACTTTAAGTTACTAATTGTTGCAAATTGTTTCTGTAGGCTACACACTAAAGTGCGCTAGCCGATTTACAGCATTTATAGCATTTACTGTCTGTTTTTTTCCTTATCTCTGTAATAAAACAAAAAAATCTCTTGTTTTCCCACTTTACTGAACTAGAGTAGTCCAGTTTCAGAGTTGCTGATCCCTGGGCTTTGTTTTTAGTTCCTGTTACTGATCCATTGCCTTATTAGGAAGGAGGGAAGTTTCTTTGCTTACCAGTGGGAGTGGGAAGCACTGAGCGGCCTTTTGTCCGATTTGGTGAAGTTTCAGCCAGAAACTAGTAGTCCATTGGTCGTTTTGGGCCAATTCCTAGCTCCCTTCAGCCCCTGCTATAAAACACGCTAAACTGTACTGCTGATCTAACCAGCATATCCTATAACTGAAAAGTTCATCTCTACTTGATTCCCAAGTAGACTATTCTCTATCTGTAAAGCCTAGCACTTACTCCTACAGTACTTGCACCTTGATAAAGCACTCTTATTATAGATAGTACCCCACCAGCCTAAAACCCACTTCCCCGGAGTCCTTTGAAAGTTATTTATCTACTACTTCTAGTATGTCGAGGATCAGTTGCTAGTGTCCTCTCCAGCTCAACTGGTGAACCTGGGAATATTGAGGCAATGTTACAATTGCCTCATGTACACAGACAATCCTCTCCTTCTCCCACAAAACACAAATACATGCGAGAGATGCAACTATACGGCCAAACTGGAGGCTGAGCTCTCTCAACATAGGACTGGCAAGACCAGACAGGAGGAGAAGGCAACCACACACAATACATACCCAGTCACACATGGTACCATCACAACTTCAAATCATACACATACTCACACAAAGACATACTGGAGGCTCTGATCAAAAATTTACCAAAACAGCAGAGGCCACCAAAGCAGACACCCAAACAACTACCACCTCACGACCCAACACATGCAACACATAGACCACACAGTCAGAGTGTCAAACAGTCACAGCCCTTAAGGCCAAACAAAATGCCAGACACACTTGTCATTGGTGATTCCATAGTCAGACACACTGACGTCCGCTCACCAGACTGAGTAAGGAGAAGGTCACAGTAAGCTGCCTGTCGGGCGCTAGAATCCGCCACATAACGCAAGCACTCAGGTCTCTCAACAGCAGGTACAAGTATGACTCAGTCATTGTCCACGCTGGTGTCAACGACCTGAGACGCACCTCCTTGGACTACATGAAAAGGGACGTCGAGGAGCTCTCTGATTATGTAGCCCAGGCAGGTATGACCCTGACCTTGAGCAGTATCCTACCTTCACCTAGAATGATGCCACAATACAGTGATAAGATGATCAGCTTTAATAATTGGCTTAAATTCTGGTGTCATTCAAAGGGGATCCAATGTCTGTCTGCCTGGGATGACATGCTGGACAAGCCACACTGCTTCGCAAGGGACGGCTTGCACCTGTCACCCCTGGGCTTCCGGATATTGGCAAAGGCTCTTGCCACCCCCATAGTGCCTTTAGGCAAGGCTCAAATTCTAAACCTACCACCCTAGAACACCAAAAAGGAAAAAAACTAAGGGTAATGCTGCTCAATGCCAGAAGTCTCAATCTCAAGATGCACGACTCGAGGCCCTTCTCAAAATGGAGAACATCGATGTCTGTGCTGTGACAGAAACCTGGTTCAAGGCTCCTGAGAGCACCCCAGCACTAACAGGTTTCACCTCATATCATACGTTCCGCCCCCAAAATCCGGACAACACCAAGAAACGTGCAGGTGTCTCCATATTCATAAAGGACACCCACACCTCAAGGTTGGTGGCAACGCACGATGCATCGGAGACCATCCAGGTGCAATTAACCATAGGCAAGACTGCTCTGCAATTTGTAGCATGTTACAGGCCACCCTCTCAAACTCAGGAACCTCACATGGCCTTCCTGAAAACATTGGAGGGGATAAATGTATCTCCAAACACCATCATACTAGGTGACTTCAACTACCCTAATATAGACTGGGAACACTACTCAAGCCCGAACACTCTAACCCAAAGATTCCTGGAGTTCATAAACTCAAATGCCATGGAACAACTAGTCACCATCCCCACAAGAGGTGAAAACATACTTGATCTCATCATCACGAACATGGGATCAAAATGTTCAACACCGAAGTATACCCCTCACTGGTGAGATCAGATCATAAACTAATCTCGCTGGAGGTCCTCATCCCGCCCCACCTGAAACAAAAAAGACCACAGTGAAAAACTTCTCAAAAGCCGATTTCACACTTCTAAAAACTAGTGTGGTCTCCTTTAAGGCCCCTAAGCCAGTGGTAAACATTACTCAAACCGCTGAATCACTTACAAATGCCTTCTACCAGCACCTACAGGACTGCATGGATCAGGCAATCCCAAACAAAACTAAGACTCTCTGTACCAAAGGCAAGCGTCCAGTCTGGTGGACCCCAGCCATAAACAAGCTCTACAACAAAAGTAGGAAGCTACTACAAGATAGAGCAAAATCCTTGAAAGGTAAGACACCTTTGATCATTATAAGTAAAAAACTAAGAGCTCTCATAAAATCATCAAAGGCAAATTTTGAGAGAAAAATCGCCAAGGACTCTAAAGACAATCATAAGGCCTTCTTTAGCTATGTTAGAAACCTAGGAGGAAACTCCCAGATATGCTCAGAATTAGTTCAAAATGATGTGAAAATTACTGAATCTACACACATTGCTAACATACTGGCTGACAGGTTCAGTGCAAACTTCTCCCCCCCCCCCAAAAGGAGAGATATCTATTCCAGAGGATTGTAGCCCCCCAAACATCTCCAATGCCCAGGTGAGAACTGCCCTCACTAAGGCAAAAACACAGCATCCATGGGACCGGATGGTGTCCCCGGCTGTGTGCTTCATGAACTCAATGAGGAATCAAACCCACAGTTAGGACAGCTGTTTAATCTTAGCCTCACCTCAGGATACATACCCAAGGAGTGGCGCACGGCGACTGTGGTCCCACTTCATAAGGGCGGTGCCTCCACAGACCCTGGAAATTACCGCCCATTAGCTTGACAAGCCTTATCTGCAAAGCCATGGAGAGGATCATAATGGAACTCATAAATAAAGACATAGGGAACTTGCAGACTTTGGATCCAACCCAGTTTGGCTTTGTCAAAGGCAGATCCTGCCTCTTAAACTTGGTTGACTTTTTCGAGACAGTCACCAAGACCATTGATGAGGAAAGGCAGTCCATACAGCCTACCTCGACCTGGCAAAGGCCTTGACACAATACCCCACTCAGGTATCATTGAAAACTCATCAGCTTGAATGTAAACCCATACATCACAAGATGGGTTGCAAACTGGCTAAGCGACAGAACCCACAGGGTCAGAGTTGCTGGAGCCATGTCAGACTCAAAGCCTGTCACAAGTGGTGTCCCACAGGGCTCAGTCCTGGGTCCACTCTTGTTCGGCATCTACTTTTCTGAAGTACAAGCAAACACAGGAGGGTTATGGCTGACAAAGTTTGCAGATGACTGCAAACTGGGCGCCATAGTCGAAAACACATCTGCCACAGATATCCTCCAGAAGGGCCTCACAGAAACGGATAACTGGTGCCAGAGCCATGGCCTGAAGTTAAACGCCAAAAAATGCATAGTCATACCCTTCGGGAAAAACAAGGTTACCCTAGCTACCATATAGGTGACAATCCACTGAGCACAGAAAAAGTCATCAGGGATCTGGGGACCCAAGTTGACAGTAGTCTTTCGTTTGACACTCATGTTGCTAAAGTAGTTAGGAAAACCTTCTATATCGCCCACCTGATCATGAAGGGATTCACATCTAGATCAAGGGAGGTCATCGTCCCCTGTACTCATCACTCATTAGACCTATGATTGAGTACAATGCCCGTTCGAATGTATCTGACCAGACACCTGATGCAGCTTGAAAGGCCCCAAAAGTTCCTCACCAAAAGGATAAAGGGTCTCAAAATATGTCTTATGCTGCCCGACTGAAAGAACTCCAGCTTTATTCAGTCTCATACCGCTTGCTCAGAGGTGACCTGTGCCTGACATATAAGGCCATGTCAAACCCAGATTTGATGAATATGCTTCACCTCAAAAATCTAGATCCCTCACAACCACAAGGGCGGGAGACTTAAACCTTGACACGGTTATAAATAGAACGTGCTGGAGGGACAGATTCATCACCCAGAGACTCCCTATGATGTGGAACAAAATCCCGGTACATGTGAGGCAGAGCACCTCGCTGGCCTTGTTCAAGAGGAATCTTGACCAATGGATGGGAGATCGCAGATATACCCCGGGGATTACTTCAGTGTCACTGCTTGACAGAGGCACAGAAAAATGATAGGCATAGTTTTTATTCAAACTAAAGGGGTGGCGAAAGCCACATAACTATGGGCTAGGCTTATAAATGCCCTTGGGCAGATAGCCTAGTATGAACCTATGAACCTATGAACCTATGAACCTATGAAATGCATGTAGAGAAATAACTGTCTTACTTGTGGCCCCTGTCTTTCTACTTAAAACAGCATACATTAAAAACGTTATCCCAAGCTGCAGAACATAAGTATAAAGAAGGGATAGGTCTGAATGAAATGTCACTGTTTTACTTGTGTTCATCCATAGCACCTCTCTGTAAAACAGTACTTGACTGGTAACTCTTCCAGGCTAAGTGCTGGCATAAATGCATATCATAGAGGACTCCAAAAGAAATAAATCACATTAATAAAGCAAGAAAAATGGAGTAATGTAAAGTGCCTTGCATACCACACTAATATCTACAGCTAAAAAGAGCTAGCACCCACAAGCAAAATGGAACAGTATACTCGATACAAAAATACGAAAACATCAGTTAGCATATCTAGTCTCACAGCTCTGCTCTGCATGAGCTCAGAAAGTCTGTTTTTGTTTCTAAGTAATCATACACTAGTAATGATTTAAGCTTTTGTTTTCATGTCCCTGGCACCAAATCAGCACTTAAAGGAATGACAGAATTCGTCTGGAAAATAAGAATGAAGAACTATGTGTATTGACTGAAACGGTGACCATAAACATTGTTTATATAAATTAGTTTACAAGACATATAGCACCTGATACACTCTACTAATATACTGAACACAAAAAGCTGTCTGGAAAGTAGGATCATAACAAAGGTCATAAGCAATGAATACTTTCTCAGGAGGGCAATCTGTTTTGGTATCAGTGGTGGTAATTTTTTTTTACCTACATGTTTTGATTGCTCACAGTGACATCTGAGCTGGAGAAAGAGAAAAAAGACAGCTAAACACCATTTATTTCTGTGGGAAGTAAACAGTGCCTCCAAATCTTATCTTATCAATTTATTTACTAGGAAAAGTGTCCAAACATCTCAGCGAAGAACTAAAGGAAGAAAAGATATTACTTCTCAGAGCCTTTAGGATTACAAGGTGATGGTATAAATAAGTCTAATACTATTCATTTAAACTATAAATATATATATATATATATATATATATATATATATATATATATAAAGAGAGTCCACAAAGTGACATTTTTAAGTGCATCATTTGTAGGAATACCACTGCTTATCTCTTTGAATGAAAATCCTGTTTCCTGGTTTGTTCCCTTGTAGTACAACATCAGTTAATCTCAGCACTAGTATGAAACAGTCTGAGGCAAGTTTCATTAAACCATCAGTTCTGACCCCACAGTACTGCACTTTCAAATAGTAATATTAAAAGTAAGTAGATATGCCATGTACAACTGATACAAACTATTTAAACCTGCTAAGGAAAAGAACACTAACACTCACATCTACAGCAAATGTCCATCCTATGAATATAATCATATAGGATCATAGGATCATAGGACGTTACTAGGCTACTGGCCCTGAGGCCCTTACAAGTCAGGCCAAGAATTTAGCCCATGCTGCAACAAGTCAGCACCCTATGCTACTGTCCAGCAAGGGCATAGGTGGAATCCTAGGGGTGTATTTTTTGTTCCCCATCCTGTTATCCAGGTTGCACTTATAAAGGCATAATGAGGTACTCTGCTTTACCTGGAGAGAGAGAGTCTATTCCACAAAAGCAGGAATCTATAAGACACAAATCTGCCCCGCCAAGTCCTATTGATGTCACAGACCAGATTGAGGTCTCACAGCAACTACAGCACAATAAAAGTCTGGAGTATCTAAGCATTAAGACAAGGTGGTCTGGCAACCTGGCATTTGTTTTAACTCAAACCATACACGATAACTATCAGTCTCTATTTGACTCCTTATACCAATTAGACTCCTATGCATCAACTTTTCACTTTACCAATAACTCCCAAACAGAAAAAAAAAACTGTTGAAAAATCCTAAGAAAGGTGATAAATTGTCTAAACTGCATCCTTCCTCTTAAGGCTAGCTGCTGAATACATTGCAAGTCCACCTATTCACATTTTCAACCACTCTCTTGCTACAACTGCCATCCCAGCTACAATCCTTAAAACAACTTCTCCAAAGGATCATTACTCTACTACTAAAACATTTGAAAAAAAATGTGTATAAGTAAATATTAAAATACAACTATATTTATGGATTACTATTTGACACATTAATTAACTTACATAAATTTTGAATGTTCAGTCACTAAAATGCAATGAGTAAAACAGAGTATGATTGCATCCTTGAAGAAAAAATTCAAAAGCGCTGCAAATGTTTAGTGTATTCAACTTAGTTAGGTAACCATCTGACAATTTTAACATGTGAATTAAATTAATTTGTTTTGTAGACACTCTTGTTTTACTCATTGCATTTTATTGACTGAATGCAATGATTGGTGTTTTATGATCTCTCTGATAATCCAGTGGAGTGCAAGGAATAGGTTCACCTTTCAGCACAAATTTGAATAAAGGCTTTGGCCCACTCTTACACACCTACACACGTCAATTGGCTACTGGCCCTTGCCACTCCCATTCACCATAAAATAAAAACAGTGGTGTATTCCTGTAATCTTCTGTCACACTAAGTAACGCTTGGATGCAATAATAAAGGACTGTGAAATTAATTTCTGTCAACTAGTTATATGGAGTGACTACAATACATTTCTTGGGGATTCAATGAGATGCTGGCTGACTTATAAGGCAGAGAGATACCTCTCTCTGGTGCATTTCCTATCTCTACTGAGCTTTTTGTTTGGGTATACCAGTCCTGGCTATTTTACTGGTACTAAAATACTACTCTTACGTCTAAAAGATCTAAGACTTTTTTGATACAGATCTACTTTCCCTTTGTGATTACACCCTAGCATTTTATTTGTTCCTTCGGACCTATTTAAGGCCGAGGGCTATACTTGTAGGTCTGGGCCAACTCCATTTGATTGAGTTTTGTCTGGTATGTAATTAAAGATCTATCTGAACCAGACATGCTGTAGTAAATTGAAGAGCACTATTTGAAATAAGATATCAAATCTGAAGAGACATCATGCTTATATGAGCACATAGTTGTGACTTATTCTGTACATGGAAATATTTATCAAGAGAGAAAAAGGCATGGGGCTGGAATCTCACAGGGAATTCAATACAAGAAGACCCTTTTCCTTAGAGAAAGCATTATAGATACTTGGACTGGAGATTTAGCAGAGATAAAGCATATGACATGAAATTTAAGAATTTATGAAAAATGGAATACTGTGCAACAAAATAAACTACACACCAGCAAAGACCAAGTACACCAGTGAGTCTGCTGCTGGGAAAACAGGCATGTAGGACTATCCTACCAGCCTCAATAAACATCAGTTCAGTTTCTGCATTTACAAACTCATGTAGACTTATTTCAATTTGTTTTTAAACAAATAAAACATTACATAATAATATAACCAACAGCAAACAACTAAATATCAGTAAAATACTCACTAAGGATTTGAAAGAAGGATTGAAAAAGATATTAATATTTATTCCAGTCATTCATGTCCAAATCATTATTATACCATACTTTATATTTATGATACAGTAACTGAAATTAATTCAGCAAGTTCTTGGGAACCTGTTTCAATAGTAAAATATCAATGCTAACAGAATGGGTATAAATCCACGAGACTTAATTTTGTTTTTTGAGAGTTAGCTAAGAGCAGTGAAACATAGAACAAGACTTGTTTTCCTTGTGGTAGAAGACAAAAGATGCTGAGATCTTAATGTCACTCACACTTACACTAGATGAAAGTGTGCAAACGAAGCAGATGTGGAACACTGCAATATAAAGTAAAGTCTGTACTACCACAGTGCATTAAATGAACCTTCATTGATTGTGTCAGTGCTGACAAAGGAGAATATTTCTTGACAATCTTTAGCATTGCTGAGCATGTAGTGACTATGGTAGTATAAAAGGAAATTAACTTTAATGTAGTTGTGAAGACCTTTTTTTTTCAAAATATATTTCACTGAAGCAGGATTCAAATTTAACCAAAGTATTTATTTATACATAGATACTATAAAATATTGCTATCAGTGTTTAACAGATACTTTGAAAAGAGCAATTTCTCTCAATGATAGATATGTCTTATTCTTTCATTTCAGAAATTGTAGTATTGCACATTAGTGTTATTCAGGTCAGCATAAAGATTTATTTGAAATAGTCCATCCAATATACAGATTCACAAGACTGTCATCAATTGATTTCCATGTCTGATAGGTCTATTGTGACTGTTGTTTCCCCTTCTTTTCACACTTTATCCACTACTCTGCCAAACATGTCAGTTAATGTGCCACTGCATATTCAGATATTATTACTCACATCTTCTCTGTACATCACATTTTATAATTGTGCATGTTCCCATACGATCACTTTGTTACTTTGTAACATACAAGGACTTCTGTCTTTCAATATTTAAGCGTGTTATCACACATGGATGAAAGTAAAGTATTTGCAAACTACAGTTATACTTTAATCATACCGCTGATTAAATCATGCATTCTACTTAAATAAGCTCCTAATGTTCTCAAAAAAATCATACAGTAATTATTTACAGTGAAAACATTCAAGTAATGATCTAAGCATGGGCTCCTTAAAAAAAAATCACAGAAAATGAACAGAAGAAGAAAATGAAGGGGTCTGATTATTCACTATCAACAAACAAAGAAATAATGAAAACTCATGTCATTACACTACTTTAGGATTCACAGGATACGGTGCATGACATTTAGCAAAAACAGGATATGTACTAAAAAATCTTACAGTTCTATTAGAAGCATACCAACACTGCTACAATATCACTCCAACAACAGCCCAAGACTTCTGTGATTCAGCATGAAGTTATGTCTGTGTAAAAAAGCGACTCCAACTCCTGGGCAGATATGACATTCATGGTATACAAATATGTCAACACAGTAATTAATTTGCATTTCTAATTACATATATATCAATGCATCAACTTGGTACAAACCAGTTGTTTTATAGCACTGATGATTAATAGGATATCAGTTATACAGAAATTGTCTGTTTTCAGTCGCACTTATCTTTATGGTCTTTAACCTTTTTGGTTAAGTTGCAATGGCTGCAAATAAATGTCGTTATTTTCCAGGGACAACCAGATCCAATTGCTTAAACACTAAAGCATGACTTATACACAAACAGTTGTGAAAGCTTAAACAAGCCGCAACAAGAGATCAGAAACTGCACATACACCACCTGTCATTTACATTTTATTTTTCACAAACTGTTATCCATATTCCACTCTTTTGACATTCTCTTTGAACTGAACATTTCATCTCTGCTTAAAGCACTGTATATGTCTAGAGTGTGGAACCCATATTTCATGGACATATGTGACTTTTTTATTTACATTTGAGTAGTGGTAGCCTAAATCTTGAGACAACTTTTTTTTTACTACTGTCTCCAAAATGCACAAAAATGGTCAAAGCATTTAGATCTTATTTTTATGTTTTTCTTCAAAAACCTAAAAACAGAAAAGACTTTAAAGATGATATTGAGCTAGTTCAAATGATGCTAAGAAGAGAAAGAAAACTAGAGAAGAGCAAGCACAAGATGGAGGGCACCAATATCAAATCTGCTGCCATCAGTAAATTACATAATTATTCGTCTTCTAGAAGCAGTGAACCTGAAACAAAAGGCAGCAATAAAGTCAATTAAAGTATTAAACACAGATGACACAAACATACTGCAATTATAGGCAACCATTGTATACGATAAGATCCTACTGCATTTATAAAACACAAAGTGGGCCTGCATGTGCTTAAGTGAATGGATTTAGACTTTTGTAACCAAGTCAGAAATTATATGAACAATTGAACAACTCAGTGAATTAATCCATTGTTTAAACATTTTATTGCCACACTAAACATGTTAACCATGAAAAGAATAATACCTCTCAACCTCTTAAAGCAAAACATTTGGGCAAAGCCATAAATAATGGGGGACAGAGGCCCAAAAATAGGGCACTTTTTAAATATTGCTCTTACAAACTTAGAATGATGATAACAAAAGAGTTTTTGCATTAGCATGAATTTTCTGAAGGGTATGAAGTCTGAAACTCAAATGTCTGTCTTTTTTTTTTTTTTTACTTCGACCCTAGATGATTTACCAGTAATTTGCCAGAAAAAACACAATTTCATGAAAAACAGACCAAAAATGTGAGGCAAAAATATGGACATTGTGCAAAAATCTTTGCGGTTGAGAGGTCCACCTCATTGAATAAAGGACTTTTATGAAAGATATATTGCTCCTAGACATGTCAGTCATACTATGCAAGAAGATACAACTGTATATAATAAACATGCTGTTATCACTTTCAAATGCCCCCTTGTTTCCTGCACAGGCTACAGTAATACATTCAGGAATGTATGTTACGATGACATTTAAGTAGAACTGAAGTAAATGAAAAGGGTCTGTACTCTTCCATATTTAGTTCTGAAAAAAAAGTACAACATATACCTTCTCACCATATTTTCCATCTGTTATCTAAACATTTTTGTGCGTTTTTGGCTTGTCTTGCAGTCCATACAATGGCTAAAGGAGTTTTAAGGACAATTTGCTTGTAAGGATCTGAGTAAGCACACAATGCTGACACTGTAATACTCTCAGGAGAGGAACCAGACTGTTACTTATGTTGTCCTTCAGGTGACAGGTTAATGTGAGGTTTATTCTGCTTAATAACACTGAGGAGGTTAAAAGTAACAGTGCTATGAATTCATAAACACTAACACACTCATTTTGTATATGATTAACATATGAATGCATATTTTAATACAGTATATTGCAGATGAGCAAAACCTTGGTTAGAACACATTATGAGAGTATAGAGCAAGAGTGAGATAAATGGGATATGAAAGTTAATGTGCAGAACCAAATTTCACCCTTTGTACTGTTTTATCAGTTGTTTGGCAGAAATTGTACTATATTATTTAGTTTGTCTATTCTGAATACTGAATGTTTCATGGACAAAGGAAGAACAACATACATTTTTTTTATATTTCTGTCAGATTTTCCTGAATGAAGCTCTTGGATGAAATAATATTTAGTAAGGACTTTGATGTCTATGCCTAGTTGTTTCTGTAATTAATGCTCCAGACAATTTCTTCTTAATCTGCAGCTTGCATTTAGCAGACTCACCAGTCACCTCTGATATACATTTATAAATCTGACTGGATATGCCTGGTAGAGTTGCACAGTAGAGACAAAACTTATACCACTTGAAGGCAGAGTGTATTGTATTATTTCGCAAAGTGCCAAGATCATACATACTCTGAATTCTATGCAGCAGTTGAACTGGAGACAATGTTAAATTGCACAAAAGGAAAGAGTATTTTAACAGCCAGTGTATGGCTCTGCAAATGAAAATGGAGTAATGAATGTCAACAACAACAACAACAACAAATGCATTAAGGCCATATACAATGGGCAATGAAGATGAATCAGTGATTCAAAGGAAAAAAACACACTTTGGAGATTATGGACATTGCATGAGGTTGTAGCACTAACAGCAGCCAAAAATAAAGTGTTTTGCTCTTTTCCATAATTAATAATGTAGTATAATGTAATTAGTATGCAGAGTGTAAATGAAATTCCTTATTTGTACTTAATGTTAATTTATACATATAACTGCAAACTGATATGCATTACTTTTATAATCATTAATATATTTTAGGATACTACATTGACCACTTTAATAGCCAGTGTGCACTGCATTCTATCAACAGGTTTGTAAAGGAGATTTTTTAGGGCAATGAAAATGAATTTGGAAGTTTTTTTTCTTCTGTCGTGAATATCGTGCTGTAAGCAACATTCAGTCTTTTACATTTCTCATCACGTTTTACATTATAGTTGCATCTTAAGATTATAACTGCAAGCGATTTTACTGAGCCCGTTATGAATAATTCTATCAGTTTCTGCAGTGAGAAAAAAGTGAGAACAGAAAATGAAACATTATGGAAAGGGGTGATGTGTACAAGACTATTACTGAACCACGAAACAGTGCCAGCCACAGTTCATGTCTGCGACATGCTAGTACGATCTGTAATGATGATTTCTAAACCACATAATTAAATGCAATCATCAGAAGAGCGACTAGTATAACGACAGCTAACCATTTTGCTTATCTCTTTCCAAGTATCAAGGTGAAGTGAAACAACTTTATACTCAGACGTCAGAATCACCAAGACTTATTTCATCAAAACTGGACTGCAATGGTGCATCTGTTGCACAGCAGTGCAAAATTCTGATCCACATAAAGTCATCAACAGCAAAATTATATATAATCAAATAAAAAAATGGTTAATCATAAAAGTGAATCAACACGTTTTCAGGTTAAGGAATATATTTATGTACTATTACATTCCTTGATTTATTGCAAAGCATATCCAAGATTCCTAAATTATGGAATACTGTTTATAAAAAAAACAACATATAAGCTTTTAAAGCTGGCACTTCCAACATCCTATATTATTTTATTAGATGATGTTTGCAAGACAATTTTTTTATACCTTCCGTCCGCACAGGTGAAAACATTGGCTTAATTTCGCATTGAAATCATAGTACTATCGACGCTTTTAACATTGCTAAGAGAAACACAACTATTCCCCTTGAATTCTGACCATTCAGTGACTAGGAGGATAACTACCATTATGGTGTTAGAGGGCAAACACTGGCCACCATGTAAATAAATTGTTTCAAATACTTCAGGTGTTGCTGTATAAAATCAGTGTAAATATAAAAAAGTCGTAACGTGGTACTGTACATTGACATAATGCCCGCAGTTGCTTAAGTCTATGACTGCTGAGGCAATATTAATGGTGTTTTCTTCCTTACCTTTTAAGTCCTGCAGTAGGGCTTTCAGGGCTGAACTTTCAACGCGTCTAGGTGGTCCATAAAATCTCTATAAATAAGATGCTGAAATCTTATGCCCAGTAACCGAGTTTATAACCGTGGCCTCCGCGGTTTCACTGACACTGCTGTGCGAGCCCAGGTCCACAATGTTATGTACTGATGGTACTGCTGCGTGCGCTACCGTACAGGAAAAGCCGCTGTTGCTATGGTTACGGAACTCCGCCACTTCGCACAGAAATGCGCATCCTAGTAAAAAAGCATAATTTGCTGTATTGCGTGCTGTCTGCCCGCCCGCGCATCAATCTCCCTTGAACGCTCTAGAACGTGGAAATGTCAGCGACGATGCTGTGTACATAGGGTTTGGAGAGTTACAAACGGTTCACCTGCCGCTACACGTTGACTGCATCCGTTTTTTCATATTCTTCATATTTCTTAATATTCTGTTTCAGCACTTGTGATGGTGGCACTTGCCTAACTGATCGTTTTTTCCTTTACTTGTGTGTGTGTGTGTGTGTGTGTGTGTCGTACCTACATGTTGTGTTGTATCAAAGAAAGAAACAGACTGCCTTGGGGACGTTGTGAACGTTTTTATTTCGGTCACCAAGAGGACGTTTTGAATACTTGAAAAAGTAACATGCTCAGGTAAATTAACATCTGCAATGCTTGTAAACGCGCGCGCGCGCGTGTGTGTCTGTGTGTGTGTGTGTGTGTGTGTGTGGGGGGGGGGCTAGTGAAGTCTCATCCATATCATGCAGAATGTTTCAAAATTTATTTGGGTCGCCATCCCCTTATGTATACAAACATGACATTTTCTGTCTTTTCAGAAGAGCTTACATTTTTCTTGTTGGAGGTGTTCTAGATGACAGCAGAATGAGCTAGGTCGTTGTCTCCATCTTTCTGCATTCTTTTGTAGTTGTATTTCTGTCTTGCTTATTTCTTTCCAACATTTCATGAGCTTTGTATTGATTTGCAGTTATCCATAATGTAGCTGAAATAGATAATTTGCTTTTTCTGTCTACTTCCCTTTTAGAAGAGAGCTGACGAGTGGCATAATTCATACAATGGTGTACTCCTGTATTTCATTATGGCAAGATGAGTTTTCATGATTAAAGCTATTGCTGTTGTTTCTCCTTGCTTGTATACTTTTTCCACTTGTCTCTGTACCTCATTATTTATTGAACTTCCACATTCCCAGGCAATAAGTCTGACCAACATCATTTGCAAAGCCATAGAAAGACTTACCATAGAACTAATCAGTCAGGACATAGAGCACCTCCAAACTTTGGACCCATCTCAGTTTCTATTCATCATGGATGGGACATGCTTACTCAGCCTGGTGAACTTTTTTGAAAAAGTCACCAAAGCAGTGGATGTAGGTAAAATGGTACACACGGCATACATTAACCTGGCCAAAAATTTTGACAAAGTTCCCCTCACAATCATAGTAGAAGAGCTAAATAAACTGGGAATAAACCTGATGTTACCTGTTGGATTACCAGTTGGCTCACAAAAAAGGATGCAGAAAATCAAAATAGGGAAGGTTACAGCCACAAAGAGACCAGTCACCAGTGGAGTCCTCTGGGGTTCTGTGTTGGGACCTCTCCTGTTTGGCATCTATTTTTTTAAGTAAAAGCCAATACCAAAGTGCTCAGGCTGATTAAGTTTGCAGATAACTGCAAGCTAGGAGCAGTTGTTGAATCTCCAAATGACTTAGTCAATCTGCAGGAAGGTTTGTTCAGGATTTGAGAACTTATGTAGACAGTAAATAAAAATTCTGTCTTCCTCTCCTTAAGGACTCACTTGCCCTAAATGTTGACCAATATGTGTCCATTGTCGCAAGAAAGTCCTTCTGTATTGCACAACTTATAAACAAAGGACTTGTGTCTAGATCTAGGGATGTCATTGCCCCCCTTTACTCAGCCCTCCTTAGGTCATTCATTGACTATAATTCCCCCTTTGGCATGCATCCATCCAAACACATTTAACAATTGGATCATCCACAGAGATACCTTACTAAAAGAAAACAAGGCCTAAACAACATGTCCTATGTGGACCAACTGAAAGCTCTGCCACTATACTCAGTATCCTACAGACTGCTAAGCGGTGACCCATGTCTGGCATATAAGGGATCTTGACACAATACTGATGGATTTACTACACATTATGAAGTCAAATGGTTTCAGAAATACCTGATCTAGGGATCCAAATCTCTTCTGCAACATCAGCAGAACAGTTTGGAGGGATAGGTATATATCACAGAAGATTCTGCTGCTCTGGAACAGACTCTCCATCCACATGAAACAAAGTTCATCCTGGTCCATATTCAACTTGAATATATGGATGGGAAACAGACAATTTATCCCAAGATTATACTACTAATGGACAGAGCCAGGTCTTAATTCTTTATCCCGTGCCTGGGTCCCCTCAAATTATCTATTATATGATCCCAGTTATTCTCATTAAGGATAGTATATAATTACCAGCAATGGGATGAGTAAGGCCAATCTTTAACCAAATAGGACAGGATCATTTGAGAAGAAAAGGGGAACCTGGCTAGGCTTAAAATAGCATGCAAGGGCAACTTGCCTAGTACTTGTCTATTAACCTATGAACCTACAATATACTTGAACTCCCAGTAATGCACACATTATAAATACCTGAGATTTGTATTGTGGACCTATAACTATGTATAGCATATCAGGTGTATATTTTCTGAAGAATATGCACTTTAGAGCAATAATAAAATATGCAGTTGTTGTTTGTCAGTTGATTACTTCGGGGAACTTGGAATGGAAACTACATATATAAAATGGTTTACCACCATTTAATTGAATGCACTGCAGTTGAACCCACCAATGCTCGAGTCGAAATCCCAAAGTTTTGCATGTCGAACAGCCGAAATGTCACAAAGAACACCAAAGCTGACATTTTCGACTGCTCTACATCCAAAACGAGTGCTAACATGGGTCCAAAAGGGGGAGCGGGATTGCCGTTTGATGCATTTGCATTCGGTATTTTCCACTGCATTCGATACATGGACTGTTGACATTGTGTCCGTCAGCTAAACGGTGGTAAACCATATAAAATAGCTTATTTCTTTAAAGTTAAACAACATTGTGCTCACTCTGCTCCACTGATAAATATGCTCTTCATTATTAAGATGACCATGAAGCACATACATTATTTTGTTTCCTTGGCTGTTGTTATGGTATCAGATGTGTAATTCATAACTATGCCCTACTTTCTGAACATGAAGAAATGAGTAATTGTTGTACATTTCTTGCTAGCTCATTATATCACATGCATTTTATTTGAACTATATTGTTGCCAGATGTTATTCAAATGGTCTTCCACATACTGGTCTTCTCAGGTGATTGGGAACTATTATTTTTGCCAGCCTTAAAAATTAAACAGTGGAAACAGTTTATTTCTTCACTGAAAGAAAAATAAGGCTTACTGTCTCATTTTCTCAGACCAGCCTCTCACTGTTAACATCTTTAAGTACCTGCACTATTAATTCAGTTTTAGTAAATCCATGCAGTTCTTTTAAATTTTCATTTTACTGTGTGTAAAGCTGATGAGGTTACAGCTAGTAAAATTACATTTCTTAATCACTGTTTTCTATAAAAAATCACATCTGAGGCAGTTTAAGCATGTGTGTTGTCAACTATTTTCTATCTTATTTTCTTAGGATTTTGTTTCTTTCTGATTGTGCCACTATAATGTTGATACATATAAGTTCATGAGTTGCAAGCTCCCCACATATGAGAATGCAGAGGTAAATATATTTTAATTCTCATAAAATTGAAAGCTCAACAGCTGTTTTCACCTGGTTGAATATTTTCCCATCTATAACCTGATAAGAAGTAAGTAAAGCACCAAATGATTGCTACTTCTTCTTCTAACAGGTCATCATGCTGTTCTGGTTAATATGCTCTGCGCAGCATATCTGCTGGAAGTAATTCCTTGCCATATCTGCATTTCATTTCCTGACTCTTCCTCTGCAGTTTATCATCCTCTGCAATATCAGAGGTGCCTTATACTCACACTTTCTTAATATTTTTTGCAAGAGTTTGTGGTCTGTTTGAGTCTAAACTTATTTACCATGCCCGTGCTCATACATGTTTTTACATATGTTCATTGTAGCTAATAACTGATTTTCTATCTAAGTATGTTTCCTTGTACATCTGTAAATGGTTCTGACATATAAGCAAGAACACAAGAAAACTGCATCTGCATTTTTTCTGCAGTTTTCACAGTTCATAGCTCAACTTACAGAGGATGTGTACATTTTAAATGATATATGCAATTATATCTGACTACAGTTATAAAATTATTTTGATATTCAAATAAATCTAATCAAATGTGCCAACAGGTTAACATAATCTTGTATATTTGTAAGAAAAGATACTCCAAGTTTTCAAGTGATTTACTTCATGCTTTATGCATCCCACCTCTACTTCAGCTACCTACTCTAACAATATAACCATCCAATTTAATAAATTCTTTACTGATACTATCCAATCCCTTGCAGATTATCTTAACATTACCAACAACTCTGCCCCTTTAGCAACACCTTACAAAATTGCCCCAACCAATTTACACTACAGCCTGTGTCTGTAGATACCATACAAATACAAAAACTACTCCCCAAACTTAAACCAATCACCCTAGCTGTAGATAACCTCCGAGCTGAGTTTCTGAAAACTGCAGCAGATGCAATTGCATATCCAGTAACCATACTCATTAATAAATCAATATCTGAGAGCTTAGTACCCACTGTTTGGAAGATCTCCCACATTATTCCTTTACACAATGGAGGCAGTTCCACAGAATTTACTAATTATCATCCAAATGCCATCCTGCCATCCTTATCTAAAATCCTTGAGAGAGTCATCCATACCCAACTCATGGACTACCTTCTCACAAATGAACTATTATCTAACACACAACATAGTTTTCACCCCGATCACGGCACCACCACAGCCCTAATGGCCTTTACACATAGCATTAATCACTTCAGAAACCTTGGACAATACATATCCACCATATTTCTGGACTTATCCAAAGCCTTTGATATGGTAAATCACAATAAACTACTCAACATGCTCTCCTCCCTTAGCCTTTGTAGCTTCTCTATCACCTGGTTCCAAAGCTACCTATCAGGATGTTAGTAGGGTGTACAGTGGCAACACCACCTTTATTTTCTTCTGCCAGTGTCCTTAGGGTCCCACAAGGCTCCATTCTTGGATCTCTACTCTTCACTCTATTCACTAACCATCTCCACACCTCCACACTTCATGCATCTCTTATACAATATGCAAATGACTCTACGCTAATATGCACTTCCCCCTCATTACAACATCTCAACACCATTACGTAGGAATCATTTCTATCTGTAGATGCATGGTTCACCAATTGCCAACTCATCCTGAACCCCAACAAAACAAAACTCCTTGTCTTCCACCCTACAAGATCTCACTCATCCTGCCCAACTTTTAATACAGAATCCAAGAATAAAACTGTTATCATACCAATAACTCATACTAAATTACTAGGTGTCAAAACTGATAACAACATCCATGAACTACTTCAAAAGCTTCAACTCACAGAATTCTCACAGAGAAACTGAAAGCAGTTAGTATAACCTCTGGCCTAGTTATCATACTGACACACCACAGATTCAGGAAAAATACTCTATTCATAAAATGTCAGTTATAATGAGTTTAAATGATGTAGTTTCTTGTAGTAAGTAAATGTCTTATTTTAGAAGGCATAGAAAATGAAACATTTATTTAAATGTTTTTGAAACTCTACTTAACAGCAGCATAATAATCTGTGTTAAAAACTTCTGTTCCAAACATATACTTTATTATAATTCATTTAATTCATCTGATTGACAAGCATAAACAATTTTATAATTCTATTCTGGAAGAAATGTCATGTGATATATTTTAAAGCAGTAGGTTAGCATGATTGTAAAATCTGGTTACTAAAATGTGTTTGCTGTACATTATTTTCTATAAAGCAGACAGATTTATTCTAGGGACAGCAAGTAGGATAGTGCTCAACAAGGACATAACTCAGTGAGATCAGATATATATATGTGTGTGTGTGTGTGTGTGTGTGTGTGTGTGTGTGTGTGTGTGTGTGTGTGTATGTGTATGTGTGTGTGTATGTATGTGTGTGTGTGTCTGTGTGTATGTGTGTGATGGCTTTTTTTAATAATGCAAGTGTTTCTGAGAATTTACATAACTATGCAATATGATTTATAATAATTTTTATGAATACAATATTTTACTCTATTGACAATAATGAGTTTAAGTAAATGCTCATATACAAACAATTCAAGATTTTTTTTTTGGAAGCTGTTAATAGTATTCACATGACAGAAAATAGATGCATCTTAATATATGTAATGTCTGAATCATATTAGCCAAAGTTTTTGATTTAAATGAATGTTAGAACCTAATTTTCTCTCCTCTTGATTTCTAACATCAAGATTATTTGAATGCTATTTGAATACAAGTGTTATATATTACATAGATCTATATAGTAGTATGAACAGTTTTAAAAAAAAAAAAAAAGTTTATTTTAGTTTATATGATGCTGTTTTACCAAATGTGTAGTTTTGTCTTGATAGATAATTGAATTGAAAACTGTTAACCTCAGTTAAATATAACTAGTATTAAATTGATAAGGTGGTAGCTGAGGTACTGCTGCTTAGGGTAGGGGTTAACTTGAGTAGTAAATACTACTCTAAGTTGGAGTTTTCAACTCCAGGCTGGATGCAAGGTTTAATCCTTACATTATTTTCACTTGTTCATTGTTATATGTATATAGTTTTGACATCCACAATATATTTTGTATACTCATTGTCACTACAAACAAAATTGAATCCTATACAAAATCCCATAAGAGATTTAATAAATACAGCTATATTTAAAGGTACACCTAAAAGAGGAGATGTAACATTATTTATCTTGTTATTTGTTATTTCGATCATAAGATTCTTGAGTTTTAAAAATGCCAAATGACATCTTTAAAAGGAATTTCTTTAAACATTAATGGATTGAATAATCCGTGTAAAAGGGCAAGCCTAATAAGATACATTAATTTACACAAGGCCAATCTAGTCTTCCTGCAAGAAACCCATCTCTTGAAAAAAGATATTGATAAACTAGCCACTAATAAGTATACAGTATTGGTTAGTTCAGAGCACACTCAGAAAAAAAGAGGAGTGGCTATTTTATGGAATAAAAGTATGCCCATTCCTAAAACCATTGTCTTTTCAGGATGACAAAGGAATGTTTTGTATGGTTACAATACAAATTAATGGGAAGACTTACACTTTAATTAATATATATTGGATACCTGGAATTGGTATTAATACAGTGAAACATCATATTGATAAGATCATATCATTCTCTATAGGGGATATTATTTTAGCTGGTGATTTTAATTGTATACTACATGAAAGTGATACTACCACTATAAGGAAAAGAAGAATTACATCTAATGCAAAACATTTAAATGATTTTGCTAATTCTTATCATTTGAATGATATTAATAATCAGATAGATTCAAAATCATTACCATACACCTTTTTTTCTAACAGATACAAAACTTATTCAAAAATAGATAGGGTCTTTATTTCTAACCAGATGGTAACAGATTTAATTAATTCCAAAATCATTTCATGTCCTATATCTGATCATAACTCAATTGTTTTTGAATTCATGATAAAAATACTCATAATGTTCAGATCAAAAGGATACCAGCATACTTAACTCAGCTAAAAGACTATAAAGAATATATACTTTCAGAAGTACAACATTTTCTAGACATAAATAATACTCCTGAAGTCTCCATTGTCTATGTTTGGGATGCCTTAAAATCATATCTATATGGACAAAGTATCAGATGGTATAATAATAAAAGGAAATCTTGGGATAAGGAATTGTTAGATATTCAAAGTAAATTAGACTCTTATAAACATAATAATAAAGAAAATATTATGGACAAGAAAGTTATTGAAGAAATAAACAAACTAAATGAGAAATGCAAAGAAATTTTAACTCATAAAGTTAAAATAACTTTAGAGAAATACAAGTTTTGTCTTATTCAATAAGCCCCAAATACTTACATAGACTTAAAAATAAAACAAAAAGATTGAATAAACAAAACCATATCAAAGAAATCTTTTCTCTAAGGAAAAAGAAGAATGTTTCTAGTATACCAGAAATACTGGATGAATTTAGAAATCACTTTCACAAGATTAACCATTACAACATTAACATGGAACCTAAAGATAAAATAAAGGAGTTTATAACCACAAACATGAATAAAAAGCTTAATAAACAACAGATTAAACTATTGGACAAGAGTATTTCATATACAGAAGTTATTACACAAATAAATAAGCTTAAATCAAACAAAGCACCGAGTAATGATGGTATTATACCAGAGATATATAAAATCCTTTCTAAAACTACATATTCATTAATACATAAGGTTTTTATTTTGGCCCAAACTGAGTTAATAACCCCCCCCATCTTGGCAATATACATTTATTTCACCAATTTTAAAACCTAATAAAGATCCAACTAGATGTTCTTCATATCGACCCATCTCATTACTTAATGTTGATTATAAAATGTTTATGAGTATTTTTGCTGATAGATTAAAGACAATCATCACCGGCATTATAGATATAGATCAGACAGGCTTCATTGTAAATAGAAATACTTTTGATAATATAAGAAGAACTTTAACATTAATTGATTTTGCAAATAGGAAAAAGAAAGATTTAACACTTATTAGTCTTGATATAGGTTCAGCATTTGATTCAGTAAGTTGGGACTATCTGTTTACCTTACTGAAATGCACAAACTTCTCTGATGCATTTGTAAATTTAATTGAGCATTTATACAAAGGAACGCTGGCTTATATTAAGGTAGGAACATATGTTTCACAAAAATACCCATTCTTAAAGGTACAAAGCAAGGATGTCCACTTTCTCCACTATTATTCACTTTAGTAATGGAGCCTTGGGCTAATTTGATTAGAAACAGTACTGACATAGAGGGTTTTGAAATAGACGAAAATACAACATCAAAAATTCAACTTTTTGCAGATGATGTTCTAATTACATCAGCAGGATCTAATTCTTCTATGCAGTCTTTATTTGATAAAATGATGAATTTTAAAAGTATTTCTGGTTTAATATTCAATGAAGAAAAACTAAAATACTACCTATATATACACGAAAAATATTCTCATTAGTGATTTTACTAAATATGTACCCAATTCAGGTCAGATAACTTATTTAGGTATAATACTATCTAAAGATATTAAATCTATTATATATAATAACTATAATACCTGTTTTCTTAATATACAAAATCTTTTAATACCTGGAATAATATGTTTTTACTATGGAGGAGAGACTTACAATTATTAAAATGATAATATTCCCCAAGATTTTATACTTAATACAATCAATAATACTTTCACCTACAAAAATAATTATCAAGAAACTGAATACACTAATGTTAAATTTCTTATGGGCACCTAATAGACCTAGGATTGCATTAAAGAAACATACTAATAGCTGGTCTCAAGGGGTATTTCTTTTCCAGACTTTAATTTATATATTATCTCTTCTATTATAAAAGTTATTACTTTATTAATAGATCAGTCATATATCGCAAAATGGAAAGATTATTGGGAGCTAATTAGTATGCACTTCATGAAAATCTCCTTAACACATAAAATATGATTGTAAATAACTCCATGTTGTGGTTGCTAAAGGAATTTTGTACTTCACCTATTACACCTAAACATATGGTTTGTTACCCATTAAATATTATTATTAGTTATCGTAACTTTATATTCATGTACCCTAAGTATAGGGAATGGAATTTTATTGTATTCCCTATAATGTATACTCAGGGTATGCTTATGTCATCTACTTCTGAAGGAGCTCATTTAGCTATAGATAATGATCTAAAGTACTGGTATCAGCTGATATCTGATAATAAAGTTAAAAATCTAGATTTCTTAAAACAAGAATTTGATCTAAGAGAAACTTGCTGGTTAGAGGTTCAGATCTTTAGACAACATCTCATTGATAGAATAGATCTAATGTCTATAACAGTTAAAGAATCTATTCCAAAACTGATTGATTACTTGATATTAAATTTACAGCATAAAGTTTCTGATAAAGGTAAACTTTCATATATACATAAAATTATCAGACAAGAAACTTTTTACAGTGTAGATTCATACTGGAATTATTTCACCTCTATTAATGGGGACCCACCAACTCAACAAGATAAACAATATATATTGGAATCTGCTTATAGAACTACATCTTCCATTGTCTGGAGACTTTATACATGGAAATTTTTACATAGATCTTTTTATACACCTTTGATGATGAATAAAATAAATAATAAAGATAATCTATGTAAGAGATGTAATGTAGAAATTAATGCTGACTGGGCTCATATGTTTTATGACTGTATGAAGTTGAAAGAATACTGGAAGTCAACTAATGAATTTTTGCAGGCTCTTTTTACAGATAATTTCATTATTTTTAAGTCTCTTATATTATTCAACACACCTGTACCTCAATGTGTTAAAAAGATTAAGCTTCCCTTGTTATGGTCTATCCTAGCAGTGGCCAGGAAAATAATAACTAGAAATTGGATTTCAGATACACCTCCTTCGTTCAATGAATTTAAAAATGTTATGAATATAATGTGCCATATGGAAATAAGCACAATTAGAATGAGAACAACTAGAAAAACATTATATTATATTGTATGGGATAATTTACAAAATTTGTTAAAAAAATTCTAATTTCAATAGCACGGTATTTTAGTTTAATTAATTGATCTGATTGTAGTGGATGTCTCTGTAAATACTTTAGTTGTTTTGTTGAATATTATAATAATACCTATTTTTAATTACTTGTATAAAATTGTTATGATATTTCTCTTATATGTTAAAACAATAAACCTGTTTTGAAAAAAAAAAAAACTGATAACAACTTGAAATTCAATATCCACATTGCTCAAACCACTAAAATGGTTCATAAGAAATTAGTTCTACTTTACAGGAACAAACAATTTCCAACAGGAACCTCAAACGCTATTATCGCCCACACATATCTCCTGTCAGCACTCCTATATGCCTCCCTAGTTCTGACCAGTCTTTGTAAAACTGATCTAACAAAGCTGGAATCCTACTATAATAAAATTGCAAAACTTGCCATGAATGCCACACATAGGCCTCATCACTGTACAGCTCTTAAAAACTAAATTGGCTATAACTTCTAAACTCTTACACTATAAACAATTAACCTTAATCCTCCATCAATCTGATACAGTTCCCACTCTCCAAAATCTTCTACAGCCATATACTGCTTCTAGAGTCCTCCATTTTAGCAACAGTCTGGATTCCATGAAAGATAATAACACAACTGGAGAATCTCTCCTCTCAAATGTCATTCCTAAAATCTGGAATAAGCTACCATCCCCCATTATCCCCAGCTTCTACACAGCACAATTCAAAAAGCTACTAACAACGCACTTGACCAATGCTTGGCTTTGCACCTGTAACACTCCAGGGTAATACTAACATCTGTATAGGTAAACATATGCTGCTCATTGGGTGCTATCTTACCTGAACTCTGTTGTACTGAAACTCAATTTGCTTTGTTCCACATATTAGGTTGATGTTACCTCTGGTGAAATGTATTTTTCTTCATTGTGTTAAGTGCTATTTGTTTGCTCATGTGATGTCCTTTCAAGTTGGTCAACTTCTTTAGTGTTTATATTTCTATTTATTTTTACTGGAGCTTTTCTCCCTAGGCCTCCACTGAAAAAGGACCTGTGTCCAGTCGGACTTTCCCAGTAAACAAAAGTGAAATGAACTAAATAAATAGATACATGCTTGCTGTGTGAGCACAAGTTAAAGCACAGATTTTTCAATGTAAAAATAAACAACCATGAAATGAAATGGAAATGTCACCTCATACTAATTAGATTTTATATCAAGATATTTATGTACAGCTGGGTGAGCTTTTTTACTATAAATGCTTCCTGAATGGATTATAATTTAAATGAATATTACATTAAAATGGCTTGGCAATTAAAAACCGCAAAATATTTTCAAAAAATGTTGAGGCAATGATCCATATATGCTTATGTTGCCCACATCCAGGCTGACAAGGCAAACAGAAAACACATCAACACCTTCACTTATGATTATTTGCAAGAAGAGTTTACACTTTTCCCTGTTTTAGACATTCTTGGTCCCATGTAGTAACTATAGTTTTTCTGTTTGAAAGGATTTGGAATTAGGTCCTACTGTTGAAAGCAGTGTGAAGCAATGATTCACTAGCTGATTTCTAAATTCATTTTTCCACAAAACATTAACAGGTGATTGTTAAAATTGTCTGTAATATTTTCATGATATAGTCCCTAAATGAATGAATGAATACTTAATATTTATGCTTTGAACTATGCTGCACTGATAATTATAGTCCTTAAACAGATGCTACGTAAGTCTCATTCTGCACTTTTATGAAGAACGCAAGAAATAAATCATTGCGTGAAAACTCAACTGTCTATTAGTGGTTGATTAAAACAAGTTGCATTACAGAATATAAAGATTTGCTATGATAGAATGACTTGGCAATGAAGTTTACAATTCTTCTACATTTTTGCCATATATTTCTACTTTTTTCTATAACATTGTCTGCACTTTTGTAGTGTCCCTGCATTCATACAACTGGTGCTTTACCTTGTAAGATCACAGCTCCTATACCATTCTGACTGTCATCAACTTACAGCATAATGGGTTATTTGCATTAGTATTTTAACACTGATGCATCTGTTAATAGTTGCATGAAGTGATATTATCAAAATACTTTTATTGCTTATTGCTTCACTCTAGGGTATTTGTTGCCCTACCAGCCTTCTTACAAGCATAAATATCTAAGTCATATATGGTAAAAAAAGGCAAGGTACTGTATCTTCTTTAATGCTACTGTACCTCTTGTTTATTTCTTGTGATTTCTGATGTTACGATGTACATAGCTGCTCTAATACTTTTCTTTTTGTTATGGATCAGACTTCATGTCCTTTAATGTTAGACTTATGACCCATATATTTCCAACTTAACACTGTTCTTCTACATTTGCTGTTATAAAACTTGAAATATGTTGTCAGTCTGTTTAATAGCTGCTCCGAGCTCTTGTCTTGTCATGACTTTTGTGTGCCTGACCTCACATTGATAGATTATAAATTATGTTTGCAACACATTCTGTCTTCAGTTACCTAAGAAAAAGTTATATGAAATACTGCTGGTCCTGAAGAAATACCAAACGTGACTCTAGAAAAAAATCTGTCTTTCTAATGGTGTGCTAAATAAGTGAACACAGTTTGGACCTCTCTTCATAAAGCTTTTTTTCTCAAATATATTTTTATTGAATTTTACAAACTTTTCAAACATACAAAGGAAAAACTGTAAATCATTATATGAAGCAGTAAAGTATATGTATATATATATATATATATATATATATATATATATATATATATATATATATATAAAACAGTGCAAAAACTATACATTTATAAAACAGCAGTTATATTACAGGAAAACTTACATCTTCGAGAATAATATAAGCAGTAAAGACCTCCAATAACCTATTACAGTCAAAATCTGGAAATACAAATGGAAAATGGCTTGGAAGGAGGAGTATATGACTGTCTTAAGAAGAAAGAAAAGTGGTAAGGAGGGTATATCCATATAAACCAACTATTTACACCATGTACAACTAGTCATACCATATTTACAACATATTTACACCATGGATGCCAGAGGATAACAAAATAATATAATAAAAAAACTTTGTAAAATCAAAAGTTACAGTGTGATGATAACAATGTCTAATGATTATAGGGCCAGATATGATACCGATGGAGGATTTCCTGGAATATAATGTTAGTGACCCACATTTTGGAAGATTATTTAGTTTGGATTAGGTCAAAAAGGCTACACCAGTAATTCTGATAATATTCTTTTTTCTTTTTGTTATTATTGCATAACCTATGTGCAGATACATATTTGATTGCCATTGATGTAAAGTTTTCCCAAGCTATTGCTGAGGGATTCATCCAATTCTTGGCTATACAATATATGAGAAGAGCGTAGGCCGTAACACAGATGTGGTGATGGATACCCTTAAGAGATTTAGGAATTATATTTAGAATCATGGTTTGCCAAGAAAATGTGTTTTTTTGTATCCCATTTTTTCCAACCGAGTTCTGAGAGAACACCAAAGTTTGTAAATATTCTTACAGCTCCAAAAGATGTGAAGTATATCTACATGTGGGAGGAAAGAGAACGGACAGGTTAGGTTTTTATTGTATCAAATTTCAGTAAGACTGCTGGGGTATAGTAGGAATTGTTTATCATAAGTTGATTGTAAATTAGGTTTTTGAAGGGGGTTAGATTCAGGGTATTATTGATTGCTTCGCACTTAGACTCCGTAGAGATTTCTCCTTGTATGCCGTCCCAATATTTGGAAAATAAAAGTGAATGATTATATTTAATGCTTGACACAAGTTTATAGGTATTCAAAATCATTTTGTTCCACAGGGAAAGTGATTTAATGATAGATTGTGATACTGCAATGTCTTGCTCCTTCACTCTATAGCAAGAGAATTTTTATTTTATAAGTGAGCTAATTTGTCTTAAGATAGGATCATATTTGTTAGGAGCACCAAATAAGGCTTTGACCTCGGCAACATTTTTAGAGTTATAAAAGTGCCAAACTATGGCTTTCTTAATAATAGGGAAGTTTGTTAGATTGATCATTTTATTATTGATTTTTAAGTTAGGGTTTAGGTGAATAGGTTGGAGAATGGGAACAGTATTGTGTAAATTTAAAGAGGTCATCAGAGATTGAAAGATGCAAATTTTGTTCTTTAGTGTAGGCAAGATCTTGAACTTGTAGTCACCATCAGGTGCTAGAAAATGAATAGCATATGGATTGAATTTTAACAAATATATATAGTTGCACCAGATCTTGATCCAGGTTGGGTACCAAGATTCAGCAGAAGGATCATAGCAGGCTATCTGAATTGGACGGCTAGCATTAATGATGTGGTAATATAAATTAAAGTCTGAGAGACTTAAACCGCCTTTGGTCTTAGGGGTAATAAGTTTCCTGTATTATATTCTGGCTGATTTAAGGAACCATTAAAACTTTGAGATTGTGGTTTCCATTTTTCTAAAAAAAATTTCAGAACATTTAAGAAGATGGAGTTAAGATGAAAAAGGACTCTAGGTAAAATATTCATTTTAATGATGGCAGATTTTGATAGCAAAGAAAGATTGATGTTTTTCCATCTAGTTAGATCATTATTTATCTGATCCCAGACTCTATATAGGTTTGCTTTTATTAGTTCTTGTGAGGGTATGTGAAATTTATTCCTAGGTATTTGAGTGTATATTTGAGAGGAATGTCAGACAGGGGAAAGTAATATTCTAAATGATTTGCAGGGTTTAACGGAAAAATAGATGATTTTGCAGGGTTTAATTTATAATTATCAGCCTCAGCAAAAAGATTAATAGAATTTCGGATTATATGAAGATCGGTATTAGGAAGCTCAAAGTAGATGTATAGGTCATCTGCAAATGCAGAATAATTTATATCAATGTTAAAGAAAGATTTAGTTGATACAGGAGCAGCAGAAAGTATGTGTTCAGTGCTCAGCGGCCATCTTGAACTGTTCATAAAGCTTTAACTGACATATTCTCAGTTTGTATCTAGTAGAGAAAAGAATTTTAGAATTTGATGTTGTTGATAGTGTTTCTTCATCTGTACGCATTGGCCATTGCTTTTCTTTAGTTACTTTATTGTGTCTGTGGGTGTGTGTCTAATAGTGTATGCTTGTGGGAACAGTTAACGTCATCAAATATTTAGTAAGTTAACTCTGTTTAGTGTTTATCTGTAAATTAGTTGATCTCTGTTAACTTCTGGTTAGGATACTACAGCATGTGATTAGACTTTAACAATTTTTGCAGTAAAGAGGAATATTTATTTTAAATTTCTTGGTATACCTTTATGAGTTGGTATTACATTTCACATATTTTGTGTGACAATAAAAATTTAATATATTTGAGACAGGTAGTAGGGGATACGTCCCACCCATATGTGAACTGTCATTTTTTTTTTTTTTAGAATTTTGCACACTTTTTCTTCAGGACTTGCCAGGAATGTGCAACATTATTTTACTGCGATGTTGATATTCAGTTATATCTGATTTAGCAAAGTTATAAATTGTATTTTTTCTTTTATAGATTGCAATACTATGAGCTCATGCTGTTGTATTCTTTTTAACTAGGATTTAGTATATAAATATATATATATATATATATATATATATATATATATATATATATATATATAAAACATATATATATATATATATATATATATATATATATATATATATAGTTTTCTTAATATTGTTGGGCGGCCATGGTGGTGCAGCGGTTAGCATTGCCACCTCACAGCAAGAGGTTCTCTGGTTCAATCCTTGGCTAGGGTGCCTTCTGTGCGGAGTCTGCATGTCCTCCCTGTGGTCGCGTGGGTTTCCTCCGGGTGCTCTGGTTTACTCCCACATCCCAAAGACATGCTGTAGGTGATTTGGACACTCTAAATTGGCCCTAGGTGTGAGTGTATGCATGTATGTGCCTTCTGTGGAAGGTTGGGCGCCGGGCTGGCAACTCGACACTGTAAAACTCCACTGCCAATCATGAGCGGACAGGTGATCCGCAAAAGCCGAAAGAAGAAGAAGAAGTTTTCTTAATATTGTTAACAACTATAGAAATGACATACGCCCAGTTTCCACCATCTACATATATTTATCAAAAGGTTTAAATATTGTCTCCTACCATAAACTCTCATATAAACTCTAATTCTTACATAAACTCTTTATTGCAGTGGTTCCACAGCTACCTCTCAAATAGAGCGCAAGCAATTAAATGGAATGATGATTTCTCCACTGTCATGCTAGTAACTAATGATGCCCCAACAGAATTTGTATTTGGTTCCATACTTTTCATCATATTCATCAATGAACTTGAAGTTGCTACAAATAAACACTACCTTAGTGCATATGCTGATAATTCAGTCCTAATCTGTTGTGAAAAATCTGTCTTTTAACTCCAAGATATTATTGTAGAATCTTTCTTATCAATTGAAATGTGATTAAATAATTCACAACTACATCTGAACCGTAACAAAACTAAATTACTGCTATTCACTCCAAAAGACATCTCTACAGAAACAACATTATGTATTACTGTCTCTGCTAACAGACATTGTGGTAGAATAAGTAAACCACATAAAATTGCTGCATGTCATCACAGATGACCAACTGAAATTTCACCATCATGTATCACACATGGTTAAAAAAACTCATCAAAAATTAAGTACATAATACAGGATAAAAACCTACCTCACTGACATAGGCAGAAGACATATAACCACTACTTTCTCACTGCCATCTTTCCTCTATACTGCCCCAAGCTTCCCTACATGGCAAGTTTTGCAACTGTCCAAACTTGAGGAATGTAATATTAAAATGGCCACATTCGCAGTGAACTATCACAATAGAACACACCACTACCTAGCCCTCAGAGAAGTAAACTGGTTAGAACTAACCCTTCACCTAGTTCTTTCTCAGCTAACCACAATGCACAAACTTCTCTATAATCCAGAAAATTACTCAGCCCAGAGCAACTTCAGTACTATTCCCCAAATAGAATTTGATGCTCTAGAGAAAAATCACTAATCACTATAACCAAATCATTTAATACTGCAGCAACTCTCTTTATTCAAATAGTGTAGCTAAACTATGCAACCATATCTCACTATTTCTGAAATCCATTCAAAATGCAAACTAATTTAAAACACAAATAAAACTTTATCTATCATTTGCTTCTGTGCATTTTGGGATAAATGCTACTGTTATCTTCAGCTTGCCATATCATGAATCCATTTTTCTTCATTCTGAATCCTGTGCCCCACAACCAGCCTTGACCAATATAAGAATAGTTTTACGCGTCTCCCAGTTAAATACATTATTTTGTGACACTACTCACTTTCTACCTCTAAACTTCTAATATATACGTTATGATAATTATACATGCATATATATATATGTGTGTGTGTGTGTGTGTGTGTGTGTGTGTGTGTGTGTGTGTGTGTATACATACATATATATATATATATATATATATATATATATATATATATATATATACATATATATATATATATATATATAATTGTCTCTGAACTTGCTTTACACCTTACCGCTTAACTAAAATATTAATATTTTATGGCCTATCTAGTCCCTTCCCTCACTTCCATTTCTTTGAATTTCTAAGCATTAATCACATAATCTATTATTTATCTGACAAACTCACTAATACACCTCTTCAAATGCTCAGCTTTCAACATGTGCTAATATGTGAGTATTAATAGTTAATTAGTGAGTTAATTAATAGCATATTGTAATAGTTGCATTTACTTTCATGTGAATGTAACCTAATTACCAAATGTATATGTAATTGTTAATGCATGTTATTTATGTTTATTTATATTACTGACTGTCTAAAAACATTTGTAATATGCTGAAGCTTTTCTCACTGGTCTTTTTCCATAAAGGGGTATTTGACTAAACTTGCATTACTGTTGGATTAACTAGTGTTTCTGACTAAACCCAGACAGATAAATCCTGTAAACAAAGTCAAAAATAAATAAATACATCAAATCAAATAAAATAAAATAAAATTTGAACATACAGATATATAGATTAAATATATAGATATCAGTATCATTCAGCTTATCTATCACATTACCTAATCAAAAGTCAATAAAAAAACAGCTTATCTAATCACATTTTACCTAATGATACTCCTCAGTACTTTTTACTAGTTATAACTTTGATATAAGGAGTGTTTATGATTGTTTGATCATTGGTAAGAATTTTCTTAGATCTATAAGTAATATTGAAGATTTTTTAAGTGTGCAGGATTGTGTGCATTTCAAGTTGTTTCCCTTTCTTCCACTGTAGTTCAACTGTACATAAGTCTGATGAAATAATTCAAGTGCCCTGGCAAAAACTTTCTTTCAATAGCCAAAGAAATGTCTTTAATAGATGGATATTACCAGATGGTCTACTCCTAAATCAGACTATGTATAATTTGTAGTCGGAGATGGAAGAGCTCTATATTGTCAGGAAAAAAATAAGACCTTGAAACAACTGTGTCTCAAGTCATCAGCATCTTGTCATAAAGTTTAAAATTAATCTAAAGAAAAAATCCAAATCAGCTAGATATTAAGTCAGCAATATTCCACGCAAATGCATTGCTCGAGGTGAAGAATAGTTTTAAAGAATTAGACCTAGAGGACAGAGCATCTGATGAACTCTGGAGAGAAGTTTGTGATAACATGCAGTTGATGGCAACAAAAATAAAAATTATCCAAAAACAAAGAAAAAGGCAGTGTCACTGTCTGTGAAGGCTTTATAAGTGACTGAGAAAAGGACAATAAAAAAACAATGGCGATGGAAGAAAATATTTCAAATGGAATGTAGAATCTCAGAGACTAGCAAGGGCAAATAAGAAGATGTATTTAAATGATGGAACATGAAAAAGAAAATAGGAAATATTATAGATATCTTCAAGATAACTGGTGATATTACGGGAGACATCCAGGTAAAAATTGTCATGATAAAAAACAAAGATGGGCTAGACCTAGTAGAAGCACTGGATATTAAAAATGGGTACCAGGATTGTGGAGAACTGTATAATAATAACCCTAACATCACTGATGCATACAGTAGTATACTCTGTGATCAAAAGGCAGATATTTTGGAAAAATAAAGTTAAGTAGCATTTAGAAAGCCTTGTTAACAACAGGGTTGCAAGTAATTATAGAATTCCAGCTGAATTGCTTAAAATACTGCAAAATGATGCCATTAAAGTATTGCTTCGAATTTGCCAATTCTGAAAAAAAGAATACTCAAATTATGAATCATTTGTTCTAATATTGTATGCAAGGTGATGCTCAAGATCCTGCAAGCTAGACCTCAGCAATATACAGACCAAAAATTGTTAGATGTACAAGTTAGTTTTAAAGGGAGCAGAGGCACCAGGGATCAAATTACCATTTATCTGTTTAATAAAGAAAGTAGAGCAGCTCAAGGAAAATGTTCACTCCTGTTTTATTGACTACTCTTAAGCATTTAACTATGTGAGCCATAGCAAACTGTGACAGTTGTTTAGAAACATGAGTATACTAAGTCACTTTATTTGCCTCCTGAAAAAATATATATGTAGAGAAAACTGAATGGCTAATGAGTGTAGAAAGAGCACATCAGGACTATATATTGCCACACCTATTTAATATATACTTTTAATATATTTTGAAATACTATGAAATATATGTTGAAATCAAAAATGCTGGGAAAAATACTATCAGCTTCATGCAAGTAGATGATAAGTCTTTGATAGGTATTACTGAGGTAGTGCTGAAGAGCCTGATGATGAAGGTGAAAGCAGAAAAGACAAAATATGGCTTGCTATGTAATATCAACATGACTAAAATTATGTAGTCTTGCTCTCTGATGATGAAACTAAAACTCAAATTCCTTGGCTATATATTGCATACAAAGGCTTCCTTGGAGAAGAAACTGATGTTCTGAATGATCAAAAGCAGCAGAGGCTAAGAATGATAAATCCCATGGTGGAAGGTAAGGAATATGAACTTATAAGAAATAAGAAACATATATTGTCACACAGGCCTGTTAGGCTAAAATCTTTGAGGAAATAGAGAGTTGGATTTGACTTATCTAAACAAGAACAGCAGTGTTATGTTTCACAACTGTTGTTATTAATAGAACTGAGATGTAACTCAGGGGGCACACTTTCTCCATCTTTTCCCATTTTCATGCATGATGCATTTTACATTAAGAAAATATTTGATAAGTTGGCTTCACAAATTTCTGAGCATAATTACATTTTAAAATATAATCTGGCTATGTATTTCCTTTATAAATATCCCACATAATGCTGTACTTTTAAGAAGATCATTTTTTCCCATTAATGACATTTTTTAGATTACAACAGATAAGATTTGAAAGCATACTGGAGAAGCTATTGTCTGAAAATGTGAGTTGCACAACAGGTAGCACACCTACTTTTAGTGTTGACTATTGATTCTTTTCCGACATCAAGTAAATTGATTGCTGATGTTGCAGTGTGGCATGGAGTTGAGAGTGCTGCACTCCTGAGACCCCAGCTGCCTGAGTTGATGGTGGTTTGGGTAGATGCTAATGATCCCATGGCACCTATTGAAATGAATAGGGGTTCTTTATTATACAACTATATACAATTTACATATTTACATATTTGCATATTTACAAAAAAATTACATTATCTCTGCATTCCTTTACCATTAATAAAACTTAAAATTTGAAGAGACCCCTACTCTTTTTTCCATAACTGCCATTTGATTTCTCATATTATGTTTGGTAGTATCTACTTTCCATTGAACATAATCTCATTCAGTCTTTCATTCCAGATTGTTCATATAATGCAAAACATGTTTTTACAAATTACCAACATATTCTTTACTATATTTCTCATAAAAACATATTCAGTCATATCCACATTTATCTGTTTATAATTTCATAATTATTTTACAATTTTATATCCTATTATTTTTCCCATATTTTTTTTAATTCTTTTGCATGTTAAGAAAACATGATCTGTTGTTTTTAACTCACAAAAAATGGCAAATCCTTTCATTTGCTTTTTTATAAGGCAATTTTCTTTTAATGGTTGTTGGTGTTGTATCTTTTGCTTTTCCCGGTTAGGGGTCACCACAGCGGAACTCCGGTCCACTAATTTGGGAGGGTGGCCTAATGGTTAAGGTGTTTGCCTTACAAACACAAGGTACAGGGTTTGAGTCTCACAAGGCATAATTGGCTAGGTTTAAAATGGCTCGCAAGGGCAGTTAGCCTAGTACTAATCTGTGAACCTGAACCTATGAGAGTAACATTTAAAGCATGTTCCTGATTTTGAGCCTTTAGTGGGTTGGGAAGGTGGCTTAATGGCTAAGGTATTTGCCTTACAAACACAAGGTGCAGGGTTTGAGTCTCACAAGGGATAATTGGCTAGGCTTAAAATGGCTCGGAAGGGCAGTTAGCTTAGTACTAAACTATGAACTATGAACTATAATGATTGGCAGTAGATTTTTATGTACCGAGTTGCCAGCTCTGACGCACAACCTTCAATGAAGGTACGCCCATTCATGCATGTCTCCACACAGAAGATGCTTTAGCTGAGACTCGAACAGGACAATGTCTTACTGTGAGGTGACAACGCTACCACAGCACCACCACCGCAGTAATTTATTAATTTATATCCTCCTCAACAAATATTGACATATGACATTTTTCATATACCATTTATTTCTTTGCTTTATAGCCATTACTTTTTTTCCATTAAATGATCCCATGAATTCGCACAATAGTTTTGCATCATTATAGTTTATACCATAGTTTCCTATTTTCTTTCATTCCTCTATGTTTAATTTCCTCAATTTTATTTTTTCTTGATACATTTTTATTTCTTCATTTCTCCATTCTCTCTCCCTTTTATTCATTTTAATTAAACTACATTTTCTTTTATATTTATTTTTTTTAAATTCTTGTTATCAACTTATTTTCCTTTCCATTTACCATTCCAACACCTCGTATATATTCAATGACACTCCTTATACTATAGGATTCAATAAACCTAACCCCTCACCCTCTATATCCATATAATAGTCTTCTTTTAACTGGATATAACCTAAACCCACAAATGAATTTAAATGTAATTTTAAGAATTTGTTTCTCCCATTCTCTTAGTATCATATATACACTAGCTATATATAATATTTTCCCATCTGTAATGTGTTTATCAAATTCCTTTTTTAAATGACAGCCTATACATATTCCACATGATACTGTATCCCTTTAAATCACTCAATTGTCTGCATTGTTCATTCAATATAGGATATTCTCCAAAATCAATACCTAGTACTGATATATTTTTATATCAAATTGTACTCCTTCCAACTATTTATCATCTCTGAAATTTTTACATTTTTCTTTATTATTTTTAATCAAACTTCTTTTAAACCTTTATATACACATATAATTACCTTTTTCATTTCCTCTTTATTTTTAGCTGTTAATATTATATTATCAGCACAAGAAATAATAAGATATGAAATGCCAATTTCCTACACACTTTTACTTTTTTCCATTTCTTCATTTATCAGTCTAACTATACAACTCATAACCATTGCAAACAAAATAATCATTGGACCTCCTTGTTTTAAACCTCTATTTATCTCTTTTTCTTCACTTAACCAACCATTTACTAAAATTCTAATTTTAGTATTTTTATATACTGATTCACATATTTCCTTATCTGTATTATATCCGAGGAGAAGAGGGGGAAGGCATGCCCAAAGGCAGATAAAGGATAGGACTGTGATAGTGAGGGTCGGAACTTTGAATGTTGGCAGTGTGACTGGTATAGGGAGAGAGCTAGCTGATATGATGGACCGAAGGAAGGTTGGTATATTGTGTGTGCAAGAAATCAGATGGAAGGGAAGCAAAGCTAGGTGTATCGGAGGTGGTTTCAAATTGTTTTATCATGGTGTGGATGGGAGGAGAAATGGCGTAGGCATTATCCTGAAGGGACAGTATGCTAAGAGTGTTTTGGAGGTGAAAAGAGTGTCGGATAGAGTGATGTTTATGAAGCTGGAAATTGATGGTGTAATGATGAATGTTGTTAGTGCATATGCTCCACAAGTTGGGTGTGCGATGGATGAGAAAGAACATTTTTGGAGTGAGTTGGATGAAGTGGTGATGACTGTACCCAAGGGTGAGAGACTGGTGATTGGAGCAGATTTCAGTGGGCATGTTGGTGAAGGGAACAGAGTGGATGAGGAAGTGATGGGTAGGTAAGGTGTTAAGCAAAGGAATGCAGAAGGTCAGATGGTAGTGGATTTTGCAAAATGGATGGACATGGCTGTGATGAATACGTATTTTAACAAGAGGGAGGAGCATAGGTGACATACAAGAGTGGAGGAAGATGCACACAGGTGGATTATATCTTATGCAGAAGGGCCAGCCTGAAGGAGATTGGAGACTGTAAAGAGGTAGCAGGGGAAAGTGTAGATAGGCAGCATAGGATGGTGGTTTGTAGGATGACATTGGTGATCAAGAAGAGGAGGAGGATGAGTATGAGGGCAGCACCAAGGATCAAATGGTGGAAATTGAAAAAGGGTAATTGTGAGGTGATGTTCAGGGAAGAGTTAAGTCAGGCACTGGGTGGCAGTGAAGAGTTACCGAATAGCTGGGTAACTACAGCAGAGCTAGTAAGAGAGATGGCTAGAAAGGTGCTTGGTGTGACATCTGGAAAGAGGAAGGAGGACAAGGAGACCTGGTGGTGGAATGAAGAAGTACAGGAGTGTATACAGAGAAAGAGGTTGGTGAAGAAGAAGTGGGATTGTCAAAGAGATTAAGAAAGTAGACAAGAGTATAAGGCGATGAGGTGCATGGCAAAGAGAGAGGTGGTGAAGGCTAAGGATAAGGCATATGAAGAGTTGTATAAAAGGTTGGACACTAAGGAGGGAGAAAGGACCTGTACCAATTGGCTAGACAGAGGGACCGAGCTAGTAAAGATGTGCAGCAGGTAAGGGTGATAAAGGATAATGAGGGAAATGTACTCACAAGTGAGGAGAGTGTGTTGAGCAGATGGAAAGAGTACTTTGAGAGGTTGATGAATGAAGAGAATGAGAGGGAGAGAAGGTTGGATGATGTGCGGATAGTGAATCATGAAGTGCAGTGGATTAGCAAGGAGGAAGTAAGGATAGCTATGAAGAGGATGAAGAACGGAAAGGCTGTTGGTCCAGATGACATACCTGTGGAAGCATGGAGGTGTTTAGGTGAAATGGCAGTGGAGTTTTTAACTAGATTGTTTAATGAAATCTTGGAAAGTGAGAGGATGCCTGAGGAATGGAGAAAAAGTGTTTTGGTACCGATTTTTAAGAATAAGGGTGATGTGCAGAGCTGTAGTAACTACAGAGGGATTAAACTTAGTCACAGCATGAAGTTATGGGAAAGAGTAGTGGAAGATAGATTAAGAAGGGAGGTGATGATTAGTGATCAGCAGTATGGTTTCATGCCTGGAAAGAGCACTACAGATGCGATGTTTGCTCTGAGAGTGTTGATGGAGAAGTACAGAGAAGGTCAGAAGGAGTTGCATTGTGTCTTTGTGCATTTAGAGAAAGCATATGACAGGGTGCCTAGAGAGGAGTTGTGGTACTGTATGAGGAAGTTGGGAGTGTCAGAGAAGTATGTAAGAGTGGTACAGGATATGTATGAGGGTAGTGTGACAGCGGTGAGGTCTGCGGTGGGAGTGATGGATGCGTTTAAGGTGGAGGTGGGATTACATCAAGGATCAGCTCTGAGCCCTTTCTTATTTGCAGTGGTGATGGACAGGTTGACAGACGAGATCAGACAGGAGTCCCTGTGGACTATGATGTTTGCAGATGACATTGTGATTTGTAGTGAGAGTAGGGAACAGGTGGAGGAGACCCTGGAGAGGTGGAGATATGCTCTAGAGAAAAGAGAAATGAAGGTCAGCAGGACTAAGACAGAATATATGTGTATGAATGAGAGGGAGGATAGAGGAATGGTGAGGATGCAGGGAGTAGAGGTGGCGAAGGTGAATGAGTTCATGTACTTGGGATCAACAGTTCAGAGTAATGGTGAGTGTGGAAGAGAGATGAAGAAGAGAGTACAGGCAGGATGGAGTGGGTGGAGAAGAGTGTCAGGAGTGATTTGTGACAGACGAGTACCAGTAAGAGGGAAAGGGAAGGCCTACAAGAGGGTAGTGAGACCAGCTATGTTATATGGGTTGGAGACAGTGGCATTGACAAAAAGGCAGGAGTCAGAGCTTGATGTGGCAGAGTTGAAGTTGTTAAGACTTGCAATGGGTGTGACGAGGATTTACAGGATTAGGAATAAGTATATTAGAGGGGCAGCCCAGGTTGGAAGTTTTGGAGACAAAGCCAGAGAGGCAAGTTTACATTGGTTTGGACATGTGCTGAGGAGGGATGCAGAGTATATTGGGAAAAAGATGCTAAGGATGAAGCTGCCAGGTAACAGAAAAAGAGGAAGGCCTAAGATAAGGTTTATGGATGTGGTGAGAGAGGACATGCAGGTGGTTGGTGTGACAGAGCAAGATGCAGAGGATAGGAAGAAATGGAAACAGTTGATCTGCTGTGGCGACCCCTAATGGGAACAGCTGAAAGAAGAAGAAGATTTGCCACAAGATATCATGCTCTGTTGAATCAAATGCTTTTTTTTGTTTCTATTTGTCCTTTTTTAATATCATCCACAATTTCCCCTAATTATCATTAACAATTCTTGGCTTCCTTTTCATTTCTTCCCATAAGTAGCTTTTTTCCATTATATAATTCAGTTTGTTTTCTAATCTTTTTGTGTTATCTTCACAAAAAGCTTATAATCACTATTATTCAACATTAATGGCATTAATGGCCTCCAAGTTTTAATTTCATTCTTTTCTCATTTTTCCATATAAATCTCATAACACTTCTACATATTTCTACATAACTAATACCATTATTTAACCATTTATTAAATATCTTTACCAACATTTGTTTTTGCCATTGTATTAAATTCCAGTACATTATATGTCTTGTACAGTCTGGCCCAACTGCTGAACTTATATTTATCCCCTTCATTGTCTTTTCTAAATCTATAATTGCAGATTGTATTTCTATTTCTTTGTTCATTTCTTCTGGAAACCATTTTACCCACCACTGATTTTTTTTCCTTTTGTTTCTTTTTTTACCATCTCTTTCACATACACGACTATGATACTCATAATGATTGCTGTTATCTTTCAGTTTCTTTCTTTTTGTTTTTCATTTCTCTCATTGTGCCACTATCCCTCCTTTACTTTTGATTCAATTATAGCAATTATTCTTCCTTTTCATTATGAAAAATATTCTGTTTATATAATAAATCTGTAATTTTTTTCATGATTATTTTGAAAAACATATATTTTTTTTTTAAATATTCTCTTTCATTCTGATCAAAACATTATAAAGCAGCTTTTTGTATTTCTCTATATTCCTTCTTTTTTTTCTTTCTCCTGTTATAGCCATATTTTCTATAACATAATCCAATAATATACCTATCCAATCCTCCTTATGACATTTTATATTATTAATGTTAAAAGTTTGAATCCTAAGATTATTTGCCAACCTTCTCTTTAATGTGCAATAAATTATCAGTTTCTTGTCTTTTTTGCTTTCATTCCTAAATCCAGAATTTTTCTTTTCCTGTCTTTAACACTTTTCCCCACTGAACCTTTTTTTAACCATTTTCCAATTTATATCTTCTCCATCACTAACTTCTGTTCCACTTCCCCCTTTCCCTTTCTCCTTTTTGTGTCTTAACCACATTTTCTTCTTGATTTATATCATTACTCACTTTTATCTTTTTATTGTTCCACTTGTTGTAACATTTCAATACTATGTACATTTTCTCTAATCTGTCATTTTGCATCATTGTCTAAACATTTCTCCTTCTCACAATACACCCATACATGTCCTTTTTGTTTACACTTATAACATATCTTTTCACATTTTTTAGAATCATGACCAATGTTTCCACATAAGTAACATACCTTTTTATGACAGTTACTTACAGAATGTAATTCCTTCCCACAGGGGAAAAACATGTTTCTGGTTGCCCCTAATCCTTTGTCCCCAGTACTTAACAACAGCTCTTTGAACATCAACATTAATCACCCTTGGAATATGAATAATTTTACCATTTTCCATCCTCAAAATTATATTACAGTCCCAAGACCTTGTCCAAAATCCTCTATTCTCAATTACTTTTAAAATGCCTTTTACTTCTTTGCAAAAAGTATTTAATAAATATTTTAAACAGTTTTTCTTTCAATTTCTGTCTGTAACTGTATATATTTTTTTCTGTTTTTTGAATAAAGTCTTTACAGTATATTCATTCCATGGGTACATTTCTCTTTTGTTTCATATTTTCCCAGAAAAAAAATTACTATTTCAGCAGTTTCAAAGAAAATATCAAAATATGTCTCTCTTTTTAATCAGAATAAAAGTTCTTACCTCTTGTACCTTTATTCCTAAAGACACAACAGTCTTGTTCCATACTTCATACCTATCCTTTTCTGATTCTTTTTTTACTGTGGATTCTTGCTATACGGTTCTTTTATTTCATATTCTTCTGTTTTCTTTTTCTCCCTTCTAACTTCTTTCTGCTCACTGATCACTTCTGCAAATGATCACTTCTTTAACTCCTGTTATTCATGCTAATTATTTCCATTATATTCCCCATGATATATCCTTCCCTGTCTCCAGCTCAGTCTGTTCTACCTGTTCTTTTAATATAATATCCCACAACCTTCCTGACTGGAGGGTTTAAATAATAACTTCTTGCTTCCATTCCTTTTCACCCTTTGATTCTTTAAAGAGAACTCTTTGAAATAAATCCTCCAAATCCTCAATTTGATGTCCTTCTCACTTTTCCAAATCAGCTCCTCCCCATTTCAAAAAATAGCTCTGTGGAGACGGTGTTCAAATCTCCTCCATTCTTCTTCAATGCCATGTTTTTGCACCATTCTCATAGCTATCAGATTGCTCGTATTCATTGTCTGCATGCACTATAATTGTAGAGGTAGGGTTTTTTAATTGCTATATACATTACATATTATTTACATATTTACATTATTTACATCTATTTACAAATATCCATACATTATAAACTTCAATTTAAGCATCACCCCAGCACTCTTTCATCCACAACCAAAACATAATTTTTTCTAAAATCTTTGTCAAAGTCCATTTTCCATTGTATTTAATTTCATTTAGTCTCTCGTTCCATATAGTCAATGAAGCATAAAATATTACTCTTTCCATTTTCAGTACTTCTTCCTGTTTACGTGCACCATAATAACCAAATTCTATTATGTCCATATTTATTTGTTCAAATTTTAACAAACGTTTCACCCTATTATCTTTACATATTTCTTTCCACAAATTATCTATTTCATATTTCAAAAGCACCTGATCATAGTCCCAAACTCTCTGCATTTATTACACATTCTATCTTGCTATTTTGTATGGAATTTTGGCAATTTTCTAATAGACAATCTCAATAAAAAATCATTACATTCATTAATCTTTTTATAGTTATTAGATCTCATTATTATGGCATTTTTTATCTATTTCTAAATCTTTCCATGAAGCTGTGATACTGCCAGCCCAGCTATTTGTAATTTTGTAAATAATCATATGTCATTTATGAATATTAATGTGAGTCATATGCTTGTCTTATAAATTTAAGACAAATATATATTTTGTGTATATTAAACTACTTCTGCAGAGCTATGTGTTGAACTGTATGTTATGTACTGAGCTTCAAGAATGTAACCACAGTGTACCCTACTGGATAAGAGCAGAAATGCATTTAAACTATATACCTATGCAAGTGTAGGTTTTAATAGTAGAAGTTGAAGCATACAGAGTTAACTTGCAAAACTTCAAGACAATAAGTTGAAAAGTAAAGATTTTATGATGTGCTATAAAGTTAGTTAATACAGCAGGAAGACAGGATATCTAGATCTAGAAGTTCTTTCTACTATATTGAAACATAAATAATTACACGGTTTCAAATGTAAAAATGTTTAACTGTTTTATGACTTCCAGTTCTAGGCAATCTTCTGAGAGATATGTACTTCTAACATGGTGATGTTAGTCTATGTTAGCCTGGTAATTGAAGGCAGGTGACAAAGAGTGATGTCATCCCACCTAACCCAGCAGTAATGTGCATTATTAATTTAAGAACTATCTCAGAGAGTGAGTCTATACATTTTGTAATTGTCCTTGGACCTGGAAATATCCTCTCATCAGCACTTGCCTTGCTAATAGTAAGTAACCAGGGTACAGTAATCTCTCTTATATATAGATAGGAATAGAGTAAAGATTATGTGTTTTCCTTATTTATATGAGACTGTCCTGCAATGTTGTTTTAAAATATTTTCTGTGATTCTGAACTCTGTAGCCACTGTGTTGAGTTATTGAATATTGTATTGTCCTTTTATTATTTATTATTAAATATATTTACAACTTTTAATTGTGATTGGTTTATTTAGAGATATTTAAGCTCTTAGTGGATTTGCATTTAGACTTGGTGACCCTGTACAGGCCATTCCTAAATAACCTTGGCTTTGGTCACACTTACCATTTGGATAAAAGTACCATCACACAGTAGAATTGGTCACCCTTCATAAGGGCCTTATAGTAGCTGATAAAGAGCTGGTTGGTGGCAGTGATAACTACCTTTTAGTCTGGGCAGAAGGAGGCATAGCTAGCAAACCTGTGCCAGCTTTTCCCAGGAGTGTGTCTGTGTTTGTATATAAATCAAATCTCAAAGTGTATGTGTCAGCTACTTGGGCAGGGCGACAAAGCCCTGGTAGGACAGAGAGGATGCTGGAGGTTGTGGCTTGACCACTCAGCTGAGATCTTAACCCTATAGCTGTTCCAGTGGTAGCCTTAGTGTGGATCTGGACAGAGAGGGAGAAACCAGCCTCAGACTGACTGATCTTGGTGCGGTCTTAAGGGAAATTGAGCTTCACTGTGTGTGTGTGTTTACTTGTCATCCTCCCAATGTTTACATCCCTCACTGGTGCTAGTGGTAAGGATTGAGGCTCCTTGATTACTGGGCCAGTGCATGGGCATCACATATTAATTGGTTAGCAGTGGTGGGATACCCACATCACATATTAATTGGCTTGTAGTGGTGTGGATATTGAATTTCTGTAGCCTGTGTACACTGGTGAGTGAAGGTGTTTATACTCTCAATTAGCCACACAGTGAACATTCAGAGCTGATATCACAATTGTTTTATTTTATTTTTTTTTTGTTAGCTTAGTTAGTTAAGGGAGAGCAGGCAAGGATGTCAGCAGAGGAGTATGGCAAGCTGACAAGGAGCCATATGACTGAGATGTGCCAGGCTAATGGACATATGCATGCCAACCTGACTAAAGCAGACATGATTGCAGCTTTAGTTACAGCTGCATCACAGAATAGCAGCCAGGAGGATAATCAGACTGACCGTGGAGATGTACAACTCTCAGGAAATGGACAGCTCATTCCTTCCACAGAGGACTTAAAAATCTGTCTGTAGTTAAAAAGACTTGAGTTAGAGGACAAGCATTTGGAAATAGAAGCAACAGAGAGACTGAGACATCTGGAGGCAGAGGAGAATGAGAAGCAGAAACAACATGAAAAGGAGATGCTGACTCTTTGCCAGAGTCATGGAAGTAATTGGGAAGGGAGTAACTGAACCCCAGAAGAAACAAAGGTCAGTAAATTTCTTCCACAATTAACAGAGGAGGATAATTTTGATAGTTTCATTCATATGTTTTAGAGGGTATGTAGAGAGTATAATGTTGACCAAGGGCTCTGGGTATGGTTCCTGACCCCCTTACTCCATGGTAAAGCTGTAACTGTTATCTCCAAATTGTCTGACACTAATTGTTTAACTTATAATGTTGTAAAGAATTGTTTGCTGAATGTTGCAAGTTAACACTTGAAACTTATAGAAAAAAAGTTTTGTGATCATAGACACAAGGTAGATGAAAGTGTGTCTGAATATGCTGAACTAAGCACTTATTTTCATAGGTGGGTGAGTAGATGCCAGGTCACCACTTTTTAAGGGCTGGCAAGCATTTTGGTGAGGGAACAAGCCCTTAGCACTTTGCCTGAGGACATGTGAATCTGATTAGCTGATAGATAATGCACTACTGCAGATGATTTAGTGAAGAAGGAGACCTGTACTAAGCAAGCAGGGCATCACTGCACATGAAAGGGACACCTAGTGCTGCTCATGGGTCTAAGGAAACCTGTGGTGGGCAGCCCAGACTGCCCCAACAGAGTCTGCAAGTAGCAGGGTAAGTCACTAGTCCAGGTACATGTCCAGGACCAAGGGTTAAATGTTTTAAATGCATCCAGTTGCGCCATGTAGAATATACCACGAAAAAGGTGAATAAACAGAAATCACTAGTCAATCACAAAGTAGAATGGAGCAGGCAAATGTTTATATAAACACACCAAAATTTTATTGTAATCCAAGGTTAAAATTATAGAATATCCAAATGTATAAGCGCTTTCATCTCCTTTTTAAATAAGTTGAAGAGACTTCATCAGATACAATTAGTTACTTTCATCACTTGCTGTGGTAGCATTGCCACTTTACAGTCTTTCATCACTTGCTGCAGTAGCGTTGTCGCCTCACAGTAAGACATCTTACTGTGAGGCGACAATGCTACCGCAGCAAGTGATGAAAGTAACTAATTGTATCTGATGAAGTCTCTTCAACTTATTTAAAAAGGAGACAAAAGCGCTTATACATTTGGATATTCTACAATTTTAACCTTGGATTACAATAAAATTTTGGTGTGTTTATATAAACATTTGCCTGCTCCATTCTACCGTGTAGAATATAGATGTCCATGGAGGCAAGGTGGGGAACAAATGGTGGGAGAGCTAGTAAGTGGGAATGACAAAATGCCAACAGTAGGTTGTTTCGAGACAACAAGGGTACCAAAATACCACCCTTCAGATTATAGGTTCATAGGTTCATAGTTTGGTACTAGGCTATTGGCCCTAGGGCCTATACAAACCTAACAATTCCCTGGATATTTCTTCCCACAATATTTACTTCCCTGGGCCCCTGTCTAGCAGGGTGATTGACATGATCCCCGGGGTGAATTTCCTATCTCCCATCCAATCGTCAAGGTTCCTTTTGAAGAGGGACAAGGAGGCACTCTGCTTGACATGTATGGGTAGTCTATTCCAGAGTATGGGGAGTCTCTGGGTCAGGAACCTATCCCTCCAGCATGTTTTGTTCATTGTGATGACAAGGTTTAGATCCCTGGAGCATGTGGCTCTGAGGGAATGGGATTTCTTTAAGTGGAGCATGTCCAACAGCTCAGGGTTTCACATGGCCTTGTATGTTAAGCAGAGATCGCCTCTGAGTAGACAATATGCCACAGAGTATACCTGGAATTTTTTAGACGGTCAGCATAGGGCATCTTCTTTAGGCCTGTGATTCTTTTAGTGATGTCCTGATAGGGAATGATTTTGATAATGCAGTGCCATGTGTGCATGCAGTTACATGCACTCAGGCTTGGAGACAAGCATGTGGGTCTGGTAGCCTGATGGAGTCCCAGCAAACTGCGCACTTGCAACCAGGACTGGTGAGGTTTTGACTTCAGGGAGGGAGCTACCCTGTAGCAGGAAGACTGAAGGTGAGCCACAGCTGCTTGTGGGTATTGATGTTCCCTTGGACAGAGTGACTGCAAGAGCAGAGGTGAGTAGTAATACTCAGGCTGACAGTGAGGCACCGCTGCCAGAGTATACTAGACTTCCTGTGGAAGGGGAGCTGGCAAGGGCTACTAGGAGAGAGATGAGACAGGCTCAGCTCTCAGACCCTACATTTACAAGACCTGAGTGAGGTAGCTAGTGAGGCACCTGATTCTCAAGGGAAAAGGGGAATATGTATACTGGGACAAAGGGTTACTGTATAGAGAGTGGACCCCTAAGGGAGGGCTAGAAGGTGAGAGAATACAGCAGTTGGTTGTGCCCATAGCCTACCATCTGGCACTTCCAGCCATAGCACATAAACGAACAGGAACATAAACAGGAACACCACTGGCAGGACAAAACTTCTTTAATAATAAAGTGTTCTGGTACCTCGGCTTCTTGCCTTCTGCTGGAACATTTTTATGTTGCAAATATGTCCCTATATATACCATTCAACTTTCAAATAATTCAATTAATCAACATCACTGACAAAATTTCTTGACATCAATAATCATGTCTGCCAAAGACGGAATTCTAACGGGTACAAATTTTACAGTAAATATTGGTAGGAAAAATGAATGTGCATATAGTTAAGGGTTGATTAATATTAATGATTGGGAGATAAAGAGATGCATAATGAGGATATAAATCACTTTGTATATGTGAATTAGGAAAAGGTGATTTACATTCATATTTTAAACAACTATAGTAAATCAGCTGATGTTGAATAAAGGAAGAATAGTACACTTTGCTCTTACAAGTACCCCACTGAATACCTGTGACTTATTTAAACACATCATTTTAAATTTTGTAATATATGGAATCAATCAATTATGCACTACAGAAGTATTTAAAAAGCATTTAAAAAGTATTTAAAAGCATTTAAAAATATTTAAAAATTAAAATGTTTAAAAATTATAAAATGCATTTAGTATGTTCATTATATATTTTTTCATTAAAAACTAGCATATTCAATATATGGACTTATGAATGTGTTTTTTTAAATTAAATGTATTAGTCTGTTTGAAAGAAATATTCAGTAACTGGTTCATTAGCAATATAATTGTTCAATTATCTAATGGAATGATGTTGATTAATTGAATTATTTGAAAGTTGAATGGTATATATAGGGGCATATCTGCAATGTAAAAATGTTCCAGCAGAAGGCAAGAAGCCGAGGTACCAGAACGCTTTATTATTAAAGAAGTTTTGTCCTGCCAGTGGTGTTCCTGTTTTTGTTCCTGTTCATTTATGTGGTTTGAAACTCAGTTCATGTTTATGTTTAGATGTACTTCTTGCCATAGCCCATGATATTCCCTTTGCAGGTCACATGGGCAAAAAACGTACAAAGAGACATATTATGCAGAACTTCTATTGGCCTGGGATTTTCAAAGATGTAACAGGGTACTGCAGGACCTGTGAGCAGTGCCAAAAGGTAGCCAAGGAAGGAGACAAGGTGAGAGCTCCTTTGATGCTTTTGCCTGTGATTGAGGAGCCATTTCAGAGGATGGCTGTGGATATTATGGGGCCTCTGAATACCCCAAGTTCTGCAGGGAAAAAGTATATCCTAGTGATAGTAGATTATGCTACAAGATACCCTGAGGCAGTGACTCTGTCCTCCATTGAGGCAGACAAGGTGGCAAATGCTTTGTTAGAGATTTTCAGCAGTGTAGGTTTTCCAAAAGAAATACTGATAGAAGTGCCAATTTCATGTCAGACTTGCTGGCTTGTCTGTGGAAGTACTGTGGGATGAAACTCCTAAAGACTAGCCCCTACTATACCCAGACTAATGGTATTGTTGATAGATTAAACTCTACACTCAAGAGCATGCAACGTGCATTTGAAGACCAGTTTAAGAGGGACTGGGACAAATATTTGCCCCATCTGTTGTTTGCTTATAGAGAGGTTCCCCAGGAATCCATTTTTTTACCCTTTGAGATGATGTATGGGCATAGGGTGAGGGGACCTCTAGATTTGATTTGAGATGAGTGGGAGGGTTAGTGTGAATCCCGCAAGGAGTCTGTTGTGACATATGTCCTAAACCTAAGGACAAGGCTCAGGGAGCTCATGGGCTTGGCCCAGTAGAACCTGGCAGAAGCCCAACAGCAGAAAAAGATCTGGCATGACAGGAATGCTCTAGCTAGAGAGTATGCTGTAGGGCAGCAGGTAATGGTTCACATTCCTGTCAGACACAACAAGCTGCAGGCAGCTTGGGAGGGACACTACAAGGTGGTAAGGAAGGTCAGTGATGTTAACTATATGATAGAACTGCTAGGCAAGAGGTAAGGGCACAAAATGTACCATGTTAACATGATGAAACCTTACCATGACAGGGAGTCCCTTGTGCTAAGTATTTGCAGTATAAGGAAGGAGGAGTCTGAGGAGGATCTATGGCTACAGGGAACCAGCCAGAAAAATACCAAATTACAATGGTGTAACCTAGGGTTGCAGGCATATGATGGGACAGTGCAGCACGGAACTGGGGTCAGCAATGCCAAGGCAGCTGGAATCTCAAGACAGGGAATGGGGTAAGATATTCCCAGAGAGGCTCAACCCTCTCAAGCAATGTTTCTCAAGGGTCACTTGAAAAACTAGCTTGAGTTTTTGGAGAAGGGAGAAATGTGACACTGCAGCCCAGCTATCTGGAATTTTGTAAATAATAATATGTCATTTGTGAATATTAATGTGATTCATATGCTTGTCTTACAAATGTAAGAAAACTATATGTTATGTGTATATTAAACTACTGGTGCAGAAGTGTGTGTTGAACTGTATGTTATGTACTGATCTTCAAGAATGTAACCACAATGTACCCTACTGGAAAAGAACAGAAATGTATATAAACTATATACCTATGCAAATGTATGTTTTAATAGTAGAAGTTGGAACATACAGAGTTAACTTGTAAAACTTCAAGAAAATACGTTGAAAAGTAAAGAGTTTTATAATGTGCTATAAGGTTAGTTAATACTGCTAGAAGACAGGATGTCTAGAGCTAGAAGTTCTTTCTATTGTCTTGAAACAAAAAAAATAATTACTAGGTTTCAAATGTAAAAGTGTTTAACTGTTTTATGACTTCCAGTTCTAGGCAAATGTCTCAGAGATATGTACTTCTAACACAGAGGTGTTTGTCTCTGTTAGCCTGGGAACTGAAGGCAGGTGACAAAGAGTGATGTCATCTCAGATAACCCAACAGTAATGTGTATTATTAATTTAAGAACTATCTCAGAGAGTGAGTCTGTGCATTTTGTATTTGTCTTTGGACCTGGAAACATTGTTTCATCAGCACTTGCCTTGCTAGTATTAAGTAACCAGGGTACAGTAATCTCTCTTATATATAGAAAAACAGGATCCAAAAACAAGGATAATGAAATAAAAACAAAACGATCACAGCCTCAGAAACACCAGCAACCACGCCAAGCCTTGGAAGAAGTCCGTTTATTCACCGACTAAGCGCTTTCACCAAATCAATGGCTTCCTCAGAGTCAGTGTTAAAAACAAGTAACACACATTTTATATCTTCAGTCAAAATGACATCACCCAATCATTCAATAAATTGGTTAAATGCAATTAGACTAAATAAACTAAGTACCATGCTCACTATTCTCTTAAAATCCAACACTTTGTATATCATATTTTAAAATAAATATAATTGAACTGAAATAAAATACATGCATATATATTTACAATATATTACATTGGTTTGAAACTGATGAACTACAACCAATAAATGTATATCAATATATATAATTTTAAATGTAAACCAATTGGTGAATAACAGATTTTTTCACTTCAGTACATATCCAACAGCCTGTTATATGATACTGGCCTTGAATTTCAAAACAGGCTTCAAAGAAATATAGTCATTAATACCAGGGTACCTAGTGGCATTGAGTCTCAACTGCCACTTCGTCTCTAGTAAGGCAACCCTATTACTAGTATCCCCTCCTTGCTCTAACAATACCCTGTCTATGATGAAAAATAAAAATTTCTTAAAATCCTTACAATTCCCACTGTGAGTGTAAAGTGCATTGTGTGAGTCCTTGTTCTTAATTGCTCTCACATGTTCAACAATTCTTTCACGTAGTCTACGAGTTGTCATGCCAATGTAGAAAGCTTCGCAGGTTGAGCATGAGGCCACATAGACCAAGTTCTTGGTATTACAATTACATTTCCCCAGGCATGTTAAAGTATGCCCCCACCCCTTCACACACACGTATGGCCCTTCCGCTATATACCTGCAGTATCTACAATAACCACATTTGGACATCCTAGATACCCTATTCTTAACCTCACACTCCATAATGCTTTTGAGGTTGTCACCTTTGCTGTAAACAATCCTAGGGTAAGTTCCCAGTGTCACCTTGGTGGTGTCACTTAAACAATATTCCCACATCCTACGTAACACTTTCACAATATCCTCACTTCTCTCATTAAATTTCAAAACAAAGCATGCTCCAATTGTGTTTGTTCTTTTAGGCTCCTCGTGGTTCTTTTCCAATTCATTCGATCCTAACAAAATTGGTGAATATAGTGAACTTCTTTGTTTGAATACTTCTCTTTTTAACTTTAGTAGCAATCTGAGTGGGTACCCCCTATCCATCAACATCCCAATCAGCTTGAACATTTCTTGTTTGAATAAATGTTCATCACTCACCAATCTAGATAAACGCACCATCTGCCCTTTGGCTACACCCTTCCTCTGATGGTAAGGATGACAACTTTTGAAGTGCAAAAGCGAATTGGAATAACTTTCCTTTCTGTATATAGAACTGGATAGACCAACCCCCTTCTTGGTAATAGCTATGTCCAAAAAGTTAATACTATCCTTTTCCCAATGGAAGGTAAATTTGAAAAAACTAGTAGTATTATTCAAATACTCGATGAACTCCATAGCTTGGAGCTCATCCCCTTTCCATAAGATGAGTAGGTCATCCAGAAATCTATTATACAAGATGATGTTCGTCATGAACCTAGTTGGAAAAACATAAGTTCTTTCCCAAGTTAAAAGAACCATGTTCGCAAAGATGGGGGCACACCTAGCACCCATAGCTACACCTGCACGTTGTTGAAATGTTTCACCTTCAAACCTAATGAAATTGTTCAAAAGAACCAACTCCATTAAGTCACAGATTAAGTTAATCCTGTCTTTGTCCACTTTGCTACTCATCACCAATCCCTCACGGAACATATCCAAACCCTCCTTGTGTGGGATGGAAGAAAATAAGTTTACCACATCAATTGACAGAAAACCATATGTACTACTGTCTTCTTTAACTTCCCTCAACCTTTCAAGACAATGCCATGAGTCTCTCAATACATGAGGGACCTCATCAAACACCGTCTTGCACATAAAATCTACAAAGGAGGCTAGGGGTTCAGTTTTCGAACCCCTTGCTGCTACTATAGGCCTAAACTTTAAGTTGACCACACCCTTGTGGACCTTGGGAATACCAAAAATGTTTGGTAAGACAGGGTTCTTAACCATCAAGTAATCATACTCTGCTTCAGAGATAGTACCTTGAAAAAGGGCGTCCCACAGGAATGATTCAATCCTTTTATAAGCAATATTGATTTCGTTCCTCGAGACCCTCGAGTATGTTTCATAATCATCTAAAATAATCATCATGGCTGCGATGTAATCTAACTTATTCATTAACACCATCCCACCCCCCTTATCAGGTTTCATACACCTAATGTAGTTTGAATTCTTCAACTCTTTTAGGAGCATCCTCTCTTGTGATGTTAAATTGTCAATCCAAATGTGCTTGTCACTGCATATTTTCCTAAACTCAAATTCCAATAATTTTTCTAGAGCCATCACCTCACCAAACGGTGGTGGAATAAAAGTACTTTTCCTTGTTAGTGTCTTGTGACCAGTTGTTTCAACATTCATAAAATTACTGTGGTTGTCACAAAAAAACATCTCCAAGTTTAATCTCCTTGTGAATAATCTCAAATTAATCAACAACTGTGCTACATCCAGTCTAAAACTAGGTACAAAATTGATACCCTTAGTAAATAACTGGAAATAGACATCACTGATATCTTTTTCCGTGTTGTTGTAAATGTAAAATTCACTTTTGTACAAAATTTGACAAATTGGGTTTGGGTCTGCACATTCAAAAACCTTGTCTGGTTCATTACAGTTGGACACATCAAATCCAACACCAATAAATACATCAGGTTCAAGTGCCGTATCCAAACCCAGTGAAACCGGAACAATGGTATGTTTACCCTCAATGTTTACCCCCTCCCCCCTGTTTAAATTACCATTCAAGTTCAGATCCCCACTTGTGGCTTCTGAACCAACATTCATTTCCCCCAGTGTTTCCTCATGGTTTGAACCTAGTGCTTGAACAGGCAAATCCGTAACAACAAAAGAAACACTAGAACAGGTATTGGAAACAGAAATCAAATCATGTCCAAAGTCAAGGCCACAACTAACAAAGTCACTTTCATTTAATACTGTCCATGATGCCCTTCTCTCGCCCAGTCCTGGTGATGTTTGTTCGTGAACCCTTTCTTTTGAGCCTTGCTCAATAGTCTCTTGGACCTTCGCGGTCCCACAGGTGGATCCAAAAAATCCACTTCGTCAAAAACTTGGTCGGGTGCTTCCCCAAAAGCACCCTGAGACATTTCATTGTCCTGCAGTGAATCACAACGACTATTGTATAAGGAGCGGTTCCTTTCATGGCCAAAATTAACCCTAACATCACCTCTGTTTTTGCTTTTACCAGGCGGGTAGGCCGTATGGGCCTGGTAATCAATTGTGTCCCTTGACAATTTTTTAATTTTCAATGCCATATTCTTGTTCACAAACCCTCTCAATTTCTTGTGCACGTTGTTGAAATAAGCCTCGTATTGAAAAAACAATAAATCAGAACAAATACTGTTGTGCAGTATAGAAATGTCATCACGTAAGGAAACTAACCTGTTTGAATTGTTTTTAATAATTATATCAAGCATGTCAAGCCCAGTTCGATCATATAAAACAGTCAATTCCTTGTAAGCCTCAGAGCCTACATCGATGCCCATAGGAAGCATACTCGAGGGTCTTGAGGAACGAAATCAATATTGCTTATAAAAGGATTGAATCATTCCTGTGGGACGCCCTTTTTCAAGGTACTATCTCCGAAGCAGAGTATGATTACTTGATGGTTAAGAACCCTGTCTTACCAAACATTTTTGGTATTCCCAAGGTCCACAAGGGTGTGGTCAACTTAAAGTTTAGGCCTATAGTAGCAGCAAGGGGTTCGAAAACTGAACCCCTAGCCTCCTTTGTGGATTTTATGTGCAAGACGGTGTTTGATGAGGTCCCTCATGTATTGAGAGACTCATGGCATTGTCTTGAAAGGTTGAGGGAAGTTAAAGAAGACAGTAGTACATATGGTTTTCTGTCAATTGATGTGGTAAACTTATTTTCTTCCATCCCACACAAGGAGGGTTTGGATATGTTCCGCGAGGGATTGGTGATGAGTAGCAAAGTGGACAAAGACAGGATTAACTTAATCTGTGACTTAATGGAGTTGATTCTTTTGAACAATTTCATTAGGTTTGAAGGTGAAACATTTCAACAACGTGCAGGTGTAGCTATGGGTGCTAGGTGTGCCCCCATCTTTGCGAACATGGTTCTTTTAACTTGGGAAAGAACTTACGTTTTTCCAACTAGGTTCATGACGAACATCATCTTGTATAATAGATTTCTGGATGACCTGCTCATCATTTGGAAAGGGAATGAGCTCCAAGCTATGGAGTTCATTGAGTATTTGAATAACACTACAAGTTTTTTCAAATTTACCTACCATTGGGAAAAGGATAGTATTAACTTTTTGGACATAGCTATTACCAAGAAGGGGGTTGGTCTATCCAGTTCTATATACAGAAAGGAAAGTTATTCCAATTCGCTTTTGCACTTCAAAAGTTGTCATCCTTACCATCAGAGGAAGGGTGTAGCCAAAGGGCAGATGGTGCGTTTATCTAGATTGGTGAGTGATGAACATTTATTCAAACAAGAAATGTTCAAGCTGATTGGGATGTTGATGGATAGGGGGTACCCACTCAGATTGCTACTAAAGTTAAAAAGAGAAGTATTCAAACAAAGAAGTTCACTATATTCACCAATTTTGTTAGGATCGAATGAATTGGAAAAGAACCACGAGGAGCCTAAAAGAACAAACACAATTGGAGCATGCTTTGTTTTGAAATTTAATGAGAGAAGTGAGGATATTGTGAAAGTGTTACGTAGGATGTGGGAATATTGTTTAAGTGACACCACCAAGGTGACACTGGGAACTTACCCTAGGATTGTTTACAGCAAAGGTGACAACCTCAAAAGCATTATGGAGTGTGAGGTTAAGAATAGGGTATCTAGGATGTCCAAATGTGGTTATTGTAGATACTGCAGGTATATAGCGGAAGGGCCATACGTGTGTGTGAAGGGGTGGGGGCATACTTTAACATGCCCGGGGAAATGTAATTGTAATACCAAGAACTTGGTCTATGTGGCCTCATGCTCAACCTGCGAAGCTTTCTACATTGGCATGACAACTCGTAGACTACGTGAAAGAATTGTTGAACATGTGAGAGCAATTAAGAACAAGGACTCACACAATGCACTTTACACTCACAGTGGGAATTGTAAGGATTTTAAGAAATTTTTATTTTTCATCATAGACAGGGTATTGTTAGAGCAAGGAGGGGATACTAGTAATAGGGTTGCCTTACTAGAGACGAAGTGGCAGTTGAGACTCAATGCCACTAGGTACCCTGGTATTAATGACTATATTTCTTTGAAGCCTGTTTTGAAATTCAAGGCCAGTATCATATAACAGGCTGTTGGATATGTACTGAAGTGAAAAAATCTGTTATTCACCAATTGGTTTACATTTAAAATTATATATATTGATATACATTTATTGGTTGTAGTTCATCAGTTTCAAACCAATGTAATATATTGTAAATATATATGCATGTATTTTATTTCAGTTCAATTATATTTATTTTAAAATATGATATACAAAGTGTTGGATTTTAAGAGAATAGTGAGCATGGTACTTAGTTTATTTAGTCTAATTGCATTTAACCAATTTATTGAATGATTGGGTGATGTCATTTTGACTGAAGATATAAAATGTGTGTTACTTGTTTTTAACACTGACTCTGAGGAAGCCATTGATTTGGTGAAAGCGCTTAGTCGGTGAATAAACGGACTTCTTCCAAGGCTTGGCGTGGTTGCTGGTGTTTCTGAGGCTGTGATCGTTTTGTTTTTATTTTTTTTAATCTCTCTTATATATAGACTGGAATATAATAACGATTAGCTTATATGTTTTCTGTATTTATTTGAGAGTGTCCTGTAATGTTGTCTTAAAATATTTCCTGTGATTCTGAACTCTGTAGTCACTGCACTGAGTTATTAAATATTGTCTTGTTCTTTTATTATTTATTATTAAATATATTTAAACATTTTAATTGTGGTTGGTTTGTTTAGAGACATTTAAACTCTTTGAGGACTTGCATATTATTTGTTGACACTATACAGACCACTCCTAAATAGCCTTGGTCTTGGTAACACTTACCATTTGGATAATAGTAACATTACACAGTAGAATTGGTCACCCTTCACAAGGGCCTTATAGTAGCTGATAAAGAGCTGGTTGATGGCAGTGATAACTACCATTTACTCTGAACAGAAGGGGGCATAGCTAGTAAACCTGTGTCAGCATTTCCCAGGACTGTGTGTGTGTGTGTGTGTGTGTGTGTGTGTGTGTGTGTGTGTGTGTGTGTGTGTGTGTGTGTGTGTGTGTTTGTATATAAATCAAATCTCAAAGTATGTGTGTCAGCTAATTGGACATGGACATGAAGCACTGGTTGGACAGAGAGAGTGGTGGAGATTTTGGCTTGATCACTCAGCTGATGTCTTAACCCTATAGCTGTGCCAGTGGGGAGTCTTATTGGGGATCTGGAGAGAGAGGAAGAAACCAGCCTCAGACTGACTGCGATCTCTGTGTGCTCTTAAGTTTGTGCCTTACTGTGTGTGTACTTGTCACCCTTCCAATGTGTATGTCCCTCACTGGTGCTAGCGGTGAGGATTGATGCTCCTTGATTACTGGGCCAGTGCAGGGGCACCACAGGATCAATACAATAAAATGCTTTCATAATATTTAAATACCATTCCTTTCTGTTTTTCTCACATATATTCTTTTTTTTTTGTTGTTTTCCCTAACACAATTTTGTTTTCTGGTACTCTTTCATTTCTTCATTCACAATGCTTTTACTTTGGTTTTTAACTTTCATTCTTTCCCACAATTCTTTGTATTTATAATATAGTATCATTTCTATCAATTTTTTTTATTTTCCTTCATAATTCCTTTTACTAACTTATATAAAATTAAAGATGCTGCATGTACTATTGAGCTTATTAAACCCAGACCTCCTTGTTCTTCTTTTATATACAAAATCCCTCTTGTGACTGGATTCAGTCTAGATCCCCATATAAAAGAGAATATAATCATCATTAATTCATTTTTATACCTAATAGGAATCATATAGATGTTAGCAACATAAGCAATTTTTTCCTATTACCATGGTGTACAACATGTGCTTTTTTCTATATGAAATTCTATATGATTTCCAAAAATTAGTCATATCATTTACTTCTTTGAGTACATTATCCCATTGTGTTGTCTGTAGTCATTCCTTCCAAATGTTATTCCTAATATAGCTATATATACTTCATTGAACTGAACACGTCCTATCATACCTTCAAAACCAAATCTGTTACTTTTCTCCTTATTTATACTTATACCAGTTTTTTTTAATTTATACTTAATTTTTCATTTACTTTTTCCATCCATTCTTTATTTTTAACAGTTAATACAATATTATCCACATAATTATACATTTTTGGGAATTGTACTTCCTTCATCATTTTGCATCCACCACTACTTGACATTTTATTAATTTCCTTCTCTATAACATTCTTAACCAATGAGAAAATTACACTACTAGCTAGGCAACCCTGTTTTATTCCACGTTCTATTTTTTCTTCCCCAATCCAGCCATTTACATTTAGTTTCACTTAGTTCTTTTCATAAACAATTTTATTACTTGTAATATTGTTTGCTTACATTATATTCCGGCAAAATTCCCCATAATGTTTTATATTGGATATTAACATAAACTTTACTTATGTCCCCTATCATAGCCTTTGCTTCTACATTATGTATGATATCATAACTTATTTCTCTTATTATCCATAATAACTCTTGACTTCCTTTTCTTTTTCTCCCAAATACATTTTGGTCATATATTCTATCCATTTTTTTCTGTAAGCTTTTTGTTATTATTCTCATAAAAAAAATATAATCTGTATTATTCGATGTTATAGGAATCCAATTCTTTATTTCCTCTTTATTTCTTTTTTAAATATAAATTTTATAACTCCTGTACATATCTGTTTCTCTTTAGTTTCTGTTTTTAACCATTCATTTATAACTTCTATAAAAATTACTTTTTGCCACTCTTTCATTTCTTTATACATACCATATTCAGTTCTGTCCAGTCCTGTTGCAAAATTCATGTTAATATCTTTTAGAATTTCATTCAATTCTTTTGTGGTTATTTTTTGTTCTAAATACTCATTATCTTCTTTATTTACTTTTTCACCTTTATACATTTGTTCTATGTTTTCTTCTCTCTTAACAAATAATTCCAATACATATTCTTTAATTAATTAGTGTATTCCTTCTTGGTGTTTTATTCGCTTACCTTCTTTATTTTTTAATTCTCTTATTATTTTCCTTCTTTTATTATTCACCTCAAATGCAGTGCTACCTCTTCTTTCTTTCCTTGTAAACAATATTTTTGCTTATATAACAAGTTGTTAATTTTATTTGATTCATTTTATATAATTCTCTTTCTTTTTCATAAAGGAATTTTTCTTCCTAATAAGTCTCTAAACATTTCTTGACTTAATATCTTATATCTCTCTTTTTCTTTTCTTCTTTTCTTTCTTATACATTTTAAATATACTTTTTATATTTTTCTTTATAATTAAGCCACCAAACAGTCAAATTCTCATAAAACTCCCTCATAGTTGAATGATTTTTCCATAATTCCACAAGCTCTTTTTTATCTTCTAAAGCTAATTCATTTTCATTAATTATCTTTATTCTTTTTCCTATTCTTATATATTCTTCATTTTCCTGTACTTTAACCCATATTGCCACATGATTTGAAAATCCAGCATACTTAATTCCTTTTTTTATAACTTTTAAACTATCAAATATTAAAAAATAATAAATTTCTGTCCTAATTTCATTCCTTTTATAGGTCCAGTGGTTATTCTCCCATACACTTAACTTTCCACTTCTTATAACGTCTCATAATTTAGCCATTTTAATATCACAATTGTTGTTATTTTACCTTAAATTACAATTTAAATCAACCACCACTATAATGCCCATATTTGTACAAACATATTCAAGAATATTTTTAAACATCATTTCTCTTTCTTTTTTTGTTACATATGCATATAAAACTATAATTCTATGCACATATTTTTTCCATCTCATGTCTATTACCGTAGTTTGTCCTGGTTATACTATGGATGCATCTAATATTTGAATACTTTCTTGACATAATATACATATGCCCGAGCATGTTTCTTTCCCCATGTTCCAAACTACCACACCATTCCAAATTTTTCAGTCTGTGTTCTTTCTTCCTCTGTAAATAATCTGATATCTTCTAAAATAATAATATGTGTATCTACTACAGCATGCCATTTTATATACCTATTCTCCTTTTAAGAGTTTCATACTGTTTACATTTAAAGTTAATATTTTAAACTTTTAAGAACAGTTAGTATAATAAAATGTTTGTCCCTTTCCTTTCTTATTTTCTCTAAGTATTATGTTATTGAATTTTCTTTTCCTTTCTTTAACTCTTTTTCCTTATCAAATTCTTTTTATTTCTTACTGTGCACCAGTCAGCTTCTTCCTCACTTGTCTCCTCTGTTTCTTTTTCCTTGTTACTTTGTTTAACTTCATGTATAACCTCTTTATAAGTTACATCTTTTTGTGTATTTTCTTGTATAACACTTTCTACTATCTCTTTATCCGGTATAACTTTATTTTCATTTTCTTGCACATTCATTTCACATTCTAGCCATGAATGACCAGTATTGCCACATTTTTTGCACTTTAACTCACATTGTTTTGCATTACGGGCAGCCACGGTGGTGCAGTGGTTAGCATTGTCGCCTCACAGAAAGAAGTTCGCCGGTTCGATCCTCGGCTGGGGTGCCTTCTGTGCGGAGTCTGCATGTCCTCCCTGTGGTCGTGTGGGTTTACTCCGGATGATCCAGTTTCCTCCCTCATCCCAAAGACATGCTGCAGGTGGTTTGGACACTCTAAATTGGCCCTAGGTGTGAGTGCGTGTGTGTGTGCCTTCTGTGGAAGGTTGGGTGCTGGGCTGGCAACTTGACACTGTAAAACTCCACTGCCAATCATGAGCGGACAGATGATCTGCTGTGGCAACCCCTAACCAGGAAAAGCCGAAAGGAGAAGAAGAACTCACATTATTTTGCATTATGCCTGGTTTTACCACATAAATAATATCTTTTTTATCACATTCATTGATTAAAATGTTTGGATGACCTCTGTATTTCTTAAAACCTATATTACCACGAACATCAATAATACTAGGAATGTGAATAACATTATCATTTTCCATTTTCAGTATTACTCCACATTCTCATCCCCCAGTCCTTAGACCTCTGTCATCATATAGTTTTATAGTGCCCATTACTTCTTTACATATAGTTAACAAATGTTTTTTTTTTCAGTTCTTTTGCTTCAACTTCAGTTCTAAACTGGATCATTATTCTTTTTTTTTGTCTGTCTGTAAAAAGCTTGCATGACATATACTGACCATGGATACATATTTTTTTCTTTTGTTCATATGCACCCAAAACTTTTTCCATGGACTGCCATTTCTCAAATATCAAGTCACAACAAGTATTTTTATTAATTAAAATGAAAGCTCTTACCTCTTTTGCTTTGAAACCCAGAGGTGCTATGACAGAGTCCCAAACCTCATATCTGTACAAACTTTCTTCTTTTTTACTGCTCACATGTACTGTATACTTCTTTTTTGTTTCTTTTATTTCTTCTTTCTTCTTTGCTCCTTCTCCCACAGTTTGTGCATTAGGTTTTGTCTCTTGAACTTTTTTTGGCACAGTCTCTTCTTCTCCTTTTTCTTCATCTATTTTCTCCATGATCACTCCATGAAATTCCTCCTCCACTTCCTGGTTTACTTTGATTTACCATTTCTTCCAGATAATCATCCCACAACTCTCCCAATTGGAAGGTTGTAATTATAAATTTCTCAGAGGTAACTCTCTCCTTCAAACAATCTCCTCTGAAAGTTTTCCTCTGAATCCATCTCTGTTACAGCCACAATCTCCTTTTCTTCCAATATCACAGTTTTTTCTCCACCCACAGCATCAGTAAACAAAAACTTTTGGTAGCGATTCTAACATTTCATCTACATTTTCATCAACCTTCACTTCATTTTCAGCCAAAGCTGAATTAGCCATATTTTCTTCCTGTTCCTCTTAGCTGCCTCCGCACATGGACAGGAAACAGGAAGTCATGATGTGTAACACATAAATCTACTACCAA